>NC_056732.1:935889434-936189434 GCF_019279795.1 Protopterus annectens | reverse complement strand
AATGGTTTGCTTTAAAATAGCCTTCCCCTCTGTCCCTGCAGCAAATGCCAACCAGCAGTTGTTCAGATTTCCTTTGAGGTTTAGTCCTGTCCAAGTAGAATCTAAGTTGTATATGCACATCTAAGGAATGCAGTATTCATTCCCCTTTATTCTGTGAATTGGGAAAGAAGGTTGGCAAATGAATGGACTGATTGAGAGCCGCACTGGATACAACCTTGGGCATGAAGGATGGATTGGTTCTGAGGGACACCCTGTACGCATGAAAGATGATGAAAGGCTCCACTGCCATAAGGGCCTGTAATTCAGATACCCTTCTAACTGAAGTGATTGCTAAAAGGAAAGCTGTTTTCCAAGAAAGAAATTTTAAGTCTGCAGTAGCAGCTGGCTCGAAAGGAGGTAGAGTGAGTTTCTCCAAAGTAAAGTTAAGGTCCCAGGCTGGGGTGGAGCTCTCCTGGGTGGTCTCAATTTTTTGGCCCCTCTGAGGAACTGCTTGAGCAGTGGATGAGAGAAGAGGGGAGGTTCTGTGTTACAATGAGCTGAAATGGCTGGGGCGTGGATTTTAATGGAGGAAAAAGACAGACCCTTGTCAAGCATCTCAGTTAAGTATTGTAAAATCTGAGGTAAATTGGGCGCTGCTCTGCTCATCACTTGAGATTGATTCCAGGCACAGAATCTTTTCCATTTTTCAGCATAAGATTTTCTAGTACTAGGCCTCCTTGCCTCTAAAATGATATCCATCACATGTTTGCTGAGGGATGGTAAAGGAGAGATTAAGTAATTAGCCAGGCTGCAAGGTTCAGTGTTGGAAGCTGAGGGTTCAGAATCTGTCTGAGGTAGGTGCCATGGAGATAACTGACACACTGCACAGGAGGGGATACCAGTGCTGACGTGGCCAGTCTGGAGCAATCAAAATCATCCTTGCTTTGTCCTGTTTGATTTTTAGTAGTACTTTGGAGAGCAGAGGCAGAGGGGGGAAGGCAGAGACTGATAGGTTTTTCCAGCTGAAGGACAGAGCACTTTCCAGGCTTGTTGGTGGGGAGTCCTTGTGCAAAATTTGTCCAATTGGTAGTTTTGGGGAGAGGCAAACAGGTCTATATCTGGGCTCTCCCATTTGGTTGTCAACATGTTGAAAATCCTTATTTCCAGTTTCCACTCATGTGGGTCCATGAAGTTTCTGCTTAGTCTGTCTAGCAGTGTATTTAATTTTCTTGGCAGGAATTGAGCTTGTAGGTGCACTTGGTAGCTCAAGGCTGTGTTCCACAATGCCATGGCTAGTCTGCAGAGGGGGTAAGAATGTGAACCCTTGCTTGTTTATGTACCACATAACAGTGGTGTTGTCCGTCTTTACCATTAGTTGTCCTGGAAGAATGTGGTCCTTGAAGGCTGTCAGAGCATTCTGTACAGCGAACATTTATTTTGATTGATATGCAGGTGCATTTGACTTGGCTTCCATTTGCCCTGAATGCACTTCCCTGCCAGGTGAGCCCCCCATGCATAGTCTGATGCATCTGCTAGGGTTTGGGCGGCAGGGGCTGGTGTGAACGGTAGTCCCTTGTTTTGGTGGCAGGCCTCTGCCCACCAAAGGAACTCTAGGCATAGGCAAGGTATGATAGGAATCATTGTTTCTAGGTCTTGAGAATGTTGACACCATAGGCTTTTTAGACATCACTGTAGTATCCTCATATGCAGTCTTGCATATGGAATTAGAAGAATGCAGGAGGCCATGAACCCCAAGGCTTGCAGTATTTGTCTTGCAGATAGCAGGGTTTTTGTGGTCACTTGTTTGAAGTAGGTTGTCAAATGAATTTGCTTTTCTGGTGCAAGGTAAGCCATCTGGGAAGTTGTATTCAAGCTTGCTTCCAGGAATATAATTTGTTGACAGGGTACCAAGTGTGATTTATTTTCGTTCATGGTGTACCCCAGACAAGTTAGAACCCTTTTTACAAAGGCCAGATGATTCAAAAGCATGTCCTGGCTTTCTGCCTGAATTAGACAATCATCCAGGTATGGGTATATTTGAATATTTCTTTGCTGCAAAATGCAATAACTGGAGCTGGGCACTTTGTGAATACCCTGGGCGCAGTAGATAAGCCAAAGGGCAGTGCAGAGAACTGATTGTGCGTGTAGCCTGCTTTGAAGCATAGGTATCTTCTGCAAGATTCCCTGATTGGGATGTGCAGGTATGCTTCTTTTAAATCCAGTGCTGCCAACCAGGCATCTTTGCCTATCATAGGAAGTAATTGGTGAAGAGTCAGCATCTTGAATTTTGGAATCTCCAAAAAGGTGTTTAGAGTAGACAGGTCCAAGACACAACGCCATGAACTGTCTTTTCAGGGTACCAGGAAAAGTCTTGAGTAGAAACCTTGTCCCTTTTCCTCTTCTGGTACCAGTTGAATAGCTCCCATGGTTAAGAGAGAAAGTACTTGTTTTTGGGCCTCTGCCCACTGATTTGGGGGTAGGTCCGGCCACCCACTTGGTGTTAGCAACGTGTGGAAGTGAAATCTGTACCCCTGGGACACTATATTTAAAACCCAATTGTCCTGGGTAATGAGTTCCCAATTCTTTGCATGAAGAGCAATATTTGCCCCCACAGGGGCAGTCAGTTGAGAAGTGCTTGGAAATTTTAAAAGGAAGTCATTGAGACAGTTTACCATAGGGGGGAGCCTTATTATTCCCAGACTTGGAAGTGGAGGCCCCCACTGCTTAGTTCTGTGAGTCCCCTGGAACTGAAACCTGGGGCTTTTGCTGAGTCTGGGTTTGGCTTGAGAAGACCTGGAAGGGGCTGGAAAGGACCAATTCTTTGAGGGCCAGTGCCTACTAAATTCTAGGAGGCTGAACTTCTAAAAAAATCTTTAACAGTTTGTATAGATTTAGCTTTATCTTCCATCTTTTTAAGAACTTCCTCAGCCTTGTTGCCAAACAGGCGGTCCTGATTTAAAGGAGCATCCAACACTTTAGCTTTAACATGATCAGGCAAAGATTGCTTCTTAAGCCAAGCATGCCTTCTGAGCACAGACCCAGTAACAGCAGCCCTGCAAGAGGCCTCTAATGAATCAAAACCACATTGCAAAGTATGTTTTCCAACTTGTTCAGCAGAATGCATTAAGTCCTGTAATTCTTTATCTTCCACAGAGTCAGGAATCAACATCATTTTCTGTTTAAGCAGTCCAGTAACATGTTGCTGATATTTTAACATATGAAACTGGCAGTTTAAAGCCCTAATGGCCAAGGTTGTAGAAGTGTAAACCTTCTTACCCCATCTATCCAGCACCCTGGATTCTCTATCAGAAGAGGTAGGATTTTTAGCAGTAGAAGACTTAAAGCCCTTGGGCACCTGTGAAATAATCTCTGGATCTGCAATAGGATTTTTGAAAAGGAACTTGTGGGACTTAGGGACCCTGTAGTATCTGTCAGGTTTTCTGGGAGCAGGAGGCAGGGACTCAGGGGCCAAACTAGATTCCGAGAAAGCATCATCAATAATGTGTAGTACAGGAGGAATAGCTAAAGGCCTATGCTGAAGTAGGAGAAGGAAATCCCTAAGCCTCTTTTTTGAATCAGAAAATTCCTGGCTTTCCCAGTGGAAATGCTCCCTTAGAGTATGCAAGTTTTCCCCAAAAGAAAAATCCTCAGGAGGGGAAGCAGAGGGAATAGAGTCCTCTGCATCAGAATCCTTATAAGTAGGTAAGGGCAAATCCAGATCATCAGAAGAGTCAGAAAAAACAGAATCCTGATCAGAAGATTCATAATCAACGTCAGTCCTAGGCCTCTTAGAAGGGGGGGGGGGGGATTAGCTACCGCTGATTAGGGTTATTAGATCTTCAGCCATTCTTATTTGATTTTTAGGCATAGAGGCCCAAGCATGTGGCCTGGGTGTCGATTTTTTAGACATGGATTGAGATTTGGGCCTAAGTAATGATTTAATTAGTTAATTTAATATGCAAGTCCGTAGGCCTGAATACACCTTCAGAAGCCAGTGCCTGCACAGCAGCTCAAGACCCATCCAAGGTAGAGACATCTGCAGGTTCCATAGTTGAAGCATCTGGCGGCATACCGGACTCCGAATGGGTCTCAGTGGAGGCCTGCGAATCAGAAGTAGAGGGTATTAGGGGCTGCGAAAGCGCCTCACTGAGTACCGGCAAACTGGCGACTGGCTTGAGAGAAGCATCGTCAGCAGTTTTGGACCTATGTGGCCTGTCACTGTACTTATCTTTGTGTTTTTTCAGAATCCCGGTAGTTGGATGGCTAACTGACGACATTTCTGGATAATTAAACCGAGAACCGAAATATTTAGAGGCGAAAATATACAGACGATGGATAGTGCGCTGATTAAATAAAGCACAAATCCGACAGCAAGGTACATCGTGGTCAGGGCCTAGGCAAGGAATACAGTATGAATGAAAATCTTTATGAGGTATTTGCTTTCCACAAGTAATGCAATTATTAACTTTTATTGACATCGGTAAAGAGAAAGAAAAAGTTTCCCCAACGGGGTACTTAGCTTTAGTTGAAGACTTCAGTTCTGAAACTCGAAAACGAAAATTTCAGGAGTTGACCAAACTGTTTATGCTTCGGGCACCGTACGGCAAGAAAGACTGATGTAATGGTGTCGGTTGCATGTTTTATACCCCTGATGACCTGACGTCATGGAAGAAGGGACAGCAACCGACGCAGGACCCAAGACTTTGTTAATCAGGCTGACTGAGGGCTACCTGCAAGCAGATAACCCAAATGACTGCAACAGTGAAACACGAAGAACATCCAGGAATTTGTGGTCATCAGGCACCTTATAAAACCTGTATGGTCTTTTTGGGGATGTAAGCTCTGAGTCTGGGTTCTTAGAGACAGAGTTGAATACATCCAGGAAGGCTGGGAGCACAGGCGGTATAGCTGAAGGGGAGGGAGACAAGTTGCAGAAGTTCAAAATATCTCCTCTGGGTGTCAGATATCAGGGTAGTGTCCCACTTGAAGTACTCCTTCATTTTAGTTATAGTTTCCCGAAAAGTTAAATCTTCAGGAGGGGAGTCTCCTTCAATGGAGTGTTCATCTGGGGAATAATAGTCAACAGGGGAAGCAATTTGAGACACAAGAGTCTGATTCCTCTGAGGAGGAATCATATTGATATTGCTGTTCTTCTCCCTCTTGAGTAGTTGGATGTTGGGGAGAAGAGGCAGAGGCTGGGCGAGGGCTCAGCACAGGGATGGCGGAAGGAGCAGGGCTTGTGGGCCTAAGGGCCATGAAGGCCTGCATAAGAGAGTTTGTAAAAGACTGCCAATCTGGCTGTGCTTCAGATAGAGGAGAGAAATGTTTTGTCTTCTGTCTTTTCTTGGAAGGCACAGGCTTCGGGGATGGACTAGGGATTGAAGCCCGGCCTGCAGTAGGAGAGGACTCGGTCGGTCATCCAACAAGAGGCTACCTTTCAACGTCGGTTTGGGCCGACAGCTGAATAGTCTTCATGGATGTGCTTTCCATCAATGGGAACCGTCAAAGCTGACAGAGAACTCGGGCATTCCTTGGCCCCTATATAGGAAGCCAGCAGGATGTCAGACAGCGGAGTGGCAGTAGAAACAGGCCTGGAAACCTTGGCCTTCTTCGTGTGGTTTGGGTTGGTCGGCCAACTCAGGGTCCATCCTAAGGGCTAGGCATTTCAGATGCTGGTTCTCGAGATATAAACTTAATGCAGCCAAATGACTGCGAAGCTTCTTGGGCATGAAGCACTGACAAATGGGACATAATGTATGGCCGTGTTCCCTACCTAGGCAAAATACGCACCTATCGTGGGTATCTTTGTGCGGTATCTGACGGCTGTAATTACATTTGCCTTTTTTAGCTAACATCAGCCAAGAAACTACAGCAAACCAAGCACAAGCAAAGTTAATGGAAAACAAAAAACCCCAACGGGGTACTTATCTTCTCGAAGTAATCATGAGTAGGAAATGAACGACCGAAGAGACGTCGTTTGCAGCTGAAAAGTTCTGAGGTCTGTCCATGCAGACATCACATTTAAGGTCCCTGGTTTACAGTCCTATGTGTGACATCCCATGCACCTGCAGCAGCCAGGCAAAAGCTTTTGTACAAGTAGCCAACGTCAGATCACCAGAGGCGGAAAATCCTACACCAGTGAATACTGCAACATTGGAATAGAAGGACATTAAGACTGTTACTTAACTATAGTATTAATTCTTGCAGCAATAATCTTGTTCATAGGGTTACAGGTAGATAATAGGCAATCAGTCTGCAGACTAACACATCTAGCAAGTACCTAGGTAGTGACCAAGGGTGAGAATCAAACCCTTATCTTGGGCTTGTGAGATAAACACCGTAACTATTATTCTAACTCCCCAATCCTGTTGTTTGGACATCTGATGTTGTGTATACTTTTACACCTGAACCTTCACAAAAAAAGTGAAAGCAAATAAGCAATACGTTTGAGAGTTATGTTTTGTGAACTAGACCATGCTTTCACAAAAGCTAATGAGTCTCAAAACAAAACTAATAAAGGTATGTATAAACTATGGAAACTTTTGACAATCCACAGTTTACAGCTGTTAGTGGATAATCCACATTTAAACATTTACTCATATAAATATGTCTGTAGACTTTTGAAATGCCATGACTGGACTACTTTTTATTAGTATGTAGAATTTCTGACAGTGTAACCTGCTCTACATGCTTCTCTTTTAATAAAATTAGCTAAATCTACACCTTTGCGGAATATCTGAGACAGTGTCAGGTCTTCCTTACTAAGACAGCAAGAGAGAAAGAGTGTGTGTGTGTGTGTGTGTGTGTGTGTGTGTGTGTGTGTGTGTGTGTGTGTGTGTGTGTGTGTGTGTGTGTGTGTGTGTGTGTGTGTGTGTATGTACTTGTGAGATAATTTAAGGCTCTCTTTCATTGTGTATGTGTGTATGGAGATAGGGGAAAGAAAAATATGAATGTTCAAAGGTTCATAGTTTAGTGCTAAGCTAACTGCCCTTGCGAGCCATTTTAAGCCTAGCCAATTATCCCTTGTGAGACTCAAACCCTGTACCTTCCCTCCCAACCCCCTGTCTCCTTATTTTGCTGTAAGTGTTTTGGAGGTGAACATTTATTTTTCAAAAGAAGCATAAAAGTGTAATTTTCTGGGGAAATATTACAAATTTGAATGCGGTATCATGGATACTGATGGGCAACTCATTTTAAATTCTAAAAATGTAAATTCATGACATCTTTGCCTTTCATGCTGTTAATATCACAAACAAAAAATAAATAAAGGCAAGTCTATTTTCTTTATAACAATCTGTAGATGTTGACAACTGATTTAAAATTATGGGTTTCTCTTTATTATTATTCCAAATCTTATTCTGATGTATGGTTGTGCTTTGATCCATATTAAAGTTAGGGCAAGGACTGTTGTGGGATTTCCCAGCATTTCTTGTAAATGTGCATCATCTGTAAGATAAAGAAACCTATGTACATCTTTAATAATAGAATAAAGTACAGTGTTGTAATGAAGCTGCAGGTTATGAAAGGAAAACAACTTTTGGCTTACAGCCTTTGTTTTGTTGACATGAGTTGCAATTCTCAAATACTGCTAAATGCATTAGAACAATGCATTTCTGCCTGCAGCTCCACAACTTCTGCTTAAATAGATGCTGTCAAGATTAGAGCACCCCTCTACACAGCTTTACTTTTTAAAGTAATGCATGTTACCAGTTAATAACTGCATATTTTTCCTACATGTGACTGCTGAGTTGTTAATACCAGTATGTAGCTGTGCAAACTTAGCAACTTGCAGAGTTTGTTTTCTGGAAACAAATCAGATGTGGCATGCTCTGGTGGCCAAAATAATATGTTGAGTTTGAAGTACATGAAGGCAGAAAATAAGCAGAAAAGTACAAAATAAAATACAGAAAAAAATGTCAGTGATAATGTTAGTGTGGTCAGAACTGGGTAGAAGTTAAAAAAGAAAATAATTCCAGTGACAGCCATCAGCTGTAAATTACATTCAATTTCTTGGTATCATTTATTTTTCTATATTTTAATTACACTGTCCCAACCCATCAATCTGTGCTTTGCTGACTCATTTGTTCCCAGTTACCTGCCCAGAGCTACATTTCCAGCAAGAGTCAAGCTAGAAATCAGTTTGCTCGTTTGCTACTGTTATATTTAAATGCGCTTCTGTTCTCCTGTGCTAAATCGACCCAAGCAGAGTTTAAATATCTTTAGCATAGTCTAGTTACAGGTTTTGCTATACCCAGATCTGTCTGTGTGCTTCCAGTGTTCCTGCTACGCTATTGTGTTGACCAGGGTCTGCCTTCACTTAGCGGGAGTAAGTGAACTGGTTGGAACTGGCCTGGCATAGGGTGTGCTAGCTAAGAGCTCAGAGACAAGGGATGATTAGTCAGCTCCAATGTTTCTATTTTACTTTTGTTTCTGTGGTATTTAAACCCCGCATTTGCATGGGTTTGTGCTTGTTGCATGTTGTGCACTGCTGCTGCGTAGTTTTAACCCTTTGCATGGTATTTCAGCTGCATTTTTTTCCCTTACCAGCACTCCTGTGTAAGTGAAGTCCTTGCTTGCAGCTACTGTATTGATTTTATCCAGCCCTACTCACACTTATAGGTATTTGCCTCAGATAGTACTCACTCTACTATCCCTGAACTCTCTTCCACAGATTCTGACAACCATGGACAAACAATTTCCTATAGTTTCTCCTGCCAGTCTGGTTGATATGGTCATCCTGAGACAGTGTAGCATCTGTCTTATGTACACAGACAGCCCTCTTTCTTCTACTACTATCACCTAGGAAAACAATATGTGAGAGGTGCAATTACATTAAGAACCTGGAATCCTTCCAGGACTCAGTCACAAGCCAGTACATCTGACACCAAGAAGGTTCTCTGCGCAAACATGACAAACACCACACCTCTACCACCACCTACACCTGTACAACACACTCCTACATATGCGAACGTTCTCAACAAAAACATACCTAAACAAAGGAGACCTCCGAAGCAAAAACACACATGCACATCACAACCCACAGCACCAAACACCACACATAGTACACATGCCTGTGTCTCATAGCCTCTAAGGCCCAGCCACAAACCCAACATAATAATCGTAGGAGACTATCATGAGAGACACAGATGTGCCCCTCTTCAGGCTAGACAAGGAGAAAGTCACGGTAAACTGCCTGTCAGGTGCTAGAATCTGCCATATCACGCACGCACTGAAGTCTCTTAACAACAGGTACTGTTATGACTCTGTCACAGTCCATGTTGGTGTGAATGACTTGAGATGTACTTCTCTGGACTATATGAAGAGACACATGATTGAGCTTGCTGAATATGTGTCCCAGGCAGGTATGTCCCTAGCCTTAATCAGCATCCTACAGTCACCTAGAATGGTGCCTCAATACAAACAGAAAATGACTAACAACGGGGTTGGTTTCTGAAGTCATTCCAGGGGGATCCAGTATCTGACAGCCGGGGAGGACGACTGACAGACCACGATGCTTTGCCAGAGATGGTCTTCATATGTCTTCCCTGGGCTTCAGGCTTCTGGCAAAGGCTCTTGCCACCCCCATAGAGCCTTTTTTAGGCAAAGCCATGAGTACAAAATTACCAACATGAAAAATTCTTCTAAACGAAATTTAAAGGTCATGCTGCTACACACTAGGAGTCTAAGCATGAAACTGCACTCCCTGCAAGCAATAATCACCCTGGATGACGCTGACATTTGTGCAGTCACTGAAACCTGGTTCAAAGCTGTGGAGAGCACCCAATTCCTACCAGGTTATTCATCCTACCATACTTTCAGACCTCAAACAGAAGGCTACAAAGCCGGAGGTAGAGTTTCAATATTTATCAAAGACATGCACACCTAAAGGCTGGTCAAATGGTATGACACACAGGAGACACACTAAGTGCAGTTAACTGCTGACAAAACACCTATTAAAATCATAGCTAGCTACAGACTCTCAACCATGACTCAGGATGCCCAATCCACCTATCTGGACTTACTCGAATCCATCCAGATTCAACCCTCTACCCTGATCCTGGGTGACTAACTACCCAACCATAGAGTGGAAGACCTATTCTAGCCCAGACATGAATGCCTAGAGATTCTTTGACTTTATCAGTGCCAATGCACTGGATCAGCTGGTCGACACCCCCATGAGAGGTGAAAATATCCTGGACCTGGTACTAATCAACATGAGTAGCCAACTGTAGCACCCCTACAGTAAGATCTGACCATAAAGCGATCATTTGCAAAGTCACCCTCTCCTCTGACACCCCCCCATCAGGGTCAAATAAAAAAACTTTTCCAAAGCTGACTACAACTTTCTGAGAATAGGTATAAGTAGCTTCACAGCCACCATCCCTTCAGTTGAATCAAGCACTTATGTCCAAGCCTACACCAAAAAGATTTACGAGCATCTACATACCTGCATGGACTCAGCAACACCTGACAGGACCAAATCATCTTCCTCAAGGAAGAGTAAACCTGTCTGGTGGACAGCAGCAATAAGCAAACTCTACAATAAAAAGAAAAAATTGCTGTCCAGGACCAAGAAGGAGCAGGTGCCTAGCTGGAAGCAATCTCTCCTTTGTCTGAGCAAGCAAATAAGATCACTGGTGAAATCCTCTAAGGCTAACTTAGAGTCCAAATTGGCCACATCCACTAAAGACAATCACAAGGCCTTCTTCACATATGTCCACAATCTCAAAGGCAACACCCAAATCTGCTCTGAATTGGTGGTCAAGAAGACCACATACACAAACAAGTTCTTTGAAAACTTCACCCCCCCCTGTCCCCCCCACCAGTAAACCAGGACATCCCCAGCACCTGCCCCCCCTCCCCTTATCACCAGAAAGCAGGTCTTTAATGTCCTCTCAAAGGCCAAAAATACAGTCTCCATGGGACCCAACAATATCCCTGGCTGCATCCTACATGAGCTAAGGCATGGGCTCCCAGCTCCATTAGGCACTCTATTCAACCACAGCCTGAGCAACGGCTTCATCCCAGCCAAATGGAGGACAGCCACTGCCATCCCTCTACACAAAAGTGGAGCGTCCACTGATCTGCAAAGCCATGGAATGCATTATCATGGACCTTATAAACAAGGACATTGGCAATCACCAAAAGCTTGGCCCCACAGAGTTTGATTTTGTCAAAGGGAGAGCATGCCTATTAAACTTGGTCAACTTCTTTAAAACAGTCACCAAAGCCATGGGCGAGGGGAAGATGGTGCACACCGCCTACCCTGACCTAGCCAAAGCCTTGATACTATTCCCCACTCAAGCATAGTAGATAAACTCTCCCAGCTAGGCATCAACCTATATGTTACCAGATGGGTAGCTAACTGGCTCACTGATAGAATCCACTCAGTCAAAATAGGGGAAGCCAGCTCTAGTAGTAGACCCGTAATGAGCAGTGTACCCCAAGGATCGGTCTTGGGGCCTCTTAATGCTTGGGATATACTTTTCTGAGGTGCAAGCCAAAACTAGTGGTCTGTGGCTGACCAAGTTTGCAGACAGCAAGCAGGGCGCTGTCTTTAAATTCCCCTAGTGATGTGAACATCCTCCAAGAGGGCTTTACACAAGCTAATGATTGGTACCAGGAGCATGGCCTCAAATTGAATGCCAAGAAATGCATCATTATCCCCTTTGGGGAAAATGGTGTCCCCACTAATTACCACATTAATAACAATGTACTAAGCAAGCAAGCAGTCGTGAGGGACTTAGGCACCCTGGTTGATAGCAACCTGACTTTTGACCACCACGTTGCCTCCGTTGTACGGAAGGCTTTCTAATTGCCCCACCTCATAAGTAGTGGTCTTTCATCCAGGAACAAGGAGGTCATAACATCCCTGTACTCCTTCTTGATCAGACCCATTATCGAGTAAAATGGTCCCTTCGGCATGTACCTTGCCAAGCACATGCAGCAGCTGGAGAGACCACAGAGGTTCCTGACCAGGAAAATCCAGGGTCTCAAACACCTGTCCTATACTGACAGGCTAAAAGCCCTGTCCCTCTACTCAGTCTTGTACAGACTGCTCAGAGGTGACCTATGTCTGGGATAAAAGGCCATCTCAGACACAGCCTTGACGGAGTTGCTGCATACCCATAAGTCAAAATCCACTCAGGCAACACACACCCAAGGCCTAAACCTGGTCTGTGACATTAATAGAACTTGTTGGCGGGATAGATTTTTGCCCCAGAGACTCCCCCGTCTGTGGAACAGACTCCCTTCTCCATGTTAAGCAGAGTACATCTCTAGCCGTTTTTAAAAATAATATTGATGACTGGATAGGAAACAGAAAATACACCCCTGGGATCCCACCTTTCTCCTTGCTGGACAGGGGAAACAGGTGCTGACTTTGCATGAACATGGGTGAAATTCTTGGCTAGGCTTACAAGGGCCTCCGGGCCAACAGCCTAGCATAAACCTATGAACCTATGAGGCAGGGCATCTACTACTGATGTATTCTTTACACTTTGAAGGCAGAAATGAATCCTTCACCATGAACTGTAGCACTGCCAGGAATCCATTTCTACCCCACTACACTGAATCCTCAGCAATGGGATGCTTTCTCACGTTAAAGTATTTTGAAATCCTTTATATGCCTTTGCACAGAATATCAATTTGACTACCAGGTTTTATAATTCTGTTGATTATCTGTCTGCATTTATTAACAGACATACAGCATTTGTCATCTTGGACATTTCTTCTTTCAGACTAACCCCATGAGTATGAGCTCATGATGCATACAATCACATAATAAAACTCATACTGCACAACAGTGAATAAAGTACAGTTGTGTACCTACCATAAATGTAGATGTTTGAGTGTATTCACTGTTGCAGTCATTACACTTGGGTTATCCTGCTGGCAGGCGACCTGCAGTCAGCCCGAGTTCCAAAGTCTTGGTCCGGCGTCGGTTGCTGTCGCCTCTTCCCTGACGTCAGTGCGCCAGGGGTATAAAAGTTGCAACCGACGCCATTTTCTTCAGTTTTTCTTGCCCCAGATGCCAGGTGCCCCCAGATAGGAAGGTTGAAAAGATAAAAATATGCCAAACAACCATGCATATATTACTATAAACATTTCCTTCATCTACAAGCAAATACACCACTTAGGTTGTATAGAGTTGAGAAGTACAGAATAGTCCCAGCAAAGAGTGGGATGGAGGGTGGGTAACCTGGACTGCAACAGTGAATACACTCGAACATCTACATTTTTGATAGGTACACAACTGTACTATGTTCATCTTGTTTCACTGTTGCAGTCATTACACTTGGGTAGAATCCCAAAGCTGAGGTTGGGTGGCTGGATCTAGATTGGATTTGGTGAGGCTAACAAGCCCTGCAGAACTGCAGTGGCAAACCCTGCTCTGGATATGGAGTAGAGAGGCAGGTGGTAGTGCTTGGTAAACGTGTGCACTGAGCTCCAGGTTGCAGCTTCTAATATGTCTTTGGTTGGTACCCCTCTGAGGAAAGCTGCTGAAGTGGCTGCTGCTCTGGTAGAATGAGGCCTAATGCCCTTAGGCACAGATTTGCCATGTTGTGCATAACAGAAGCGGATGAAGTGTCCTATCCATTTGGAGATTGTCTGCTTTGTAATAGGCTTTCCTTGTGATCCTGCAGCATAAGCTACAAACAGTTGCTCAGTTTTTCTGAAAGCTTTTGTTTTGTCCAAGTAAAATCGTAGTTGCCTGTGTATATCCAAAGCGTGCAGAAGTCTTTCCTCTTTATTCTGGGGATTTGGGTAAAAAGTAGGTAAATTAATGGTTTGGGTTAAGGCCACACTGGAGACCACTTTTGGCATGAATGTTGGGTTTGTCCTAAGAGAAACCCTGTCCTGATGAAAAATGAAGAAAGGTTCCACAGCCATCAATGCCTGTAACTCTGAGACTCTTCTTGCTGAAGTTATTGCTAGGAGCAGAGCAGTTTTCCATGACAAGAATTTTAGATCAGCTGTGCTGGCTGGTTCAAATGGAGGCAGTGTTAGTTTTTCTAAAACAAAGTTGAGGTCCCAAGTAGGTACTGGTGCTCTCCTAGGGGGTCTTATATTCTTTGCCCCTCTGAGGTACTGTCGTAGTAGAGGATGTGAAAAAATAGGAGGATCCGTATTGAAATAAGCTGAAATGGCAGAGGCATGGATTTTAATAGATGAAAAAGATAGGCCTTTGTCCAACATCTCAGTCAGGTATTGCAAAATCTGAGGTATATTAGGGACCAGTGGGTCGAGCCCTTGTGCCTGGTTCCAAGCACAGAATCTCTTCCATTTTTCTGCATAAGATTTCCTAGTGCTGGGCCTCCTGGCTTCCAAAATTACACCCATAACAGCTTTAGTGAGAGGTGCAGTCTGAGTGGCTACATTATCTGCCATGCTGCCAGGTTTAAGGTTCTGAGTTGACTGTGCAGAATCTGATTGTTTTGCTGTGTCAGAAGATGAGGGATTTGAGGTAGAGGCCAAGGTGGGCCTTGGGACACAATCTTTAGGATTGGGTACCAGTGCTGGCGTGGCCAGTCTGGTGCAATCAGTATAATTTTTGGCCTCCCTAGTCTGACTTTTAGAAGCACCTTGGTGAGAAGAGGCATCGGAGGAAAGGCATAGACTGTCAGGTTTTTCCAGCTGAATGATACAGCATCCACTTTCCATGCTTCAGAGTGATAAGTCCTTGTGCAAAATTTCTGTATTTGGCAATTGTGAGGGGAGGCAAAAAGATCTATATCTGGGCGTCCCCATTTTATTGTTATCATGTTGAACACTTGTGGATTTAGCTTCCATTCGTGAGGATCCATGAGATTTCTGCTTAGTTCTTCTGCCAGTGTATTTTTTGTTCCTGGCAGGAATTGTGCTTGCAAATGTACCTGGTAGGTCAGTGCTGTGTTCCACAAAGTCATGGCTTGTCTGCATAGGGGGTAGGAATGTGTGCCCCCTTGCTTATGTACCACATAACTGTGGTATTGTCCATCTTTATTAGTAGTTGTCCTGGATGTATTAGGTCCTTGAAGGCTGTCAGGGCATTCTGTACAGCTAGCATCTCTTTTTGATTGATGTGAAGATGCATTTGCTCCTTGGGCCACGTGCCCTGAATACATTTTCCTGCCATATGTGCTCCCCAGGCATAATCCGATGCATCCGTTGTTACGGTCTGCCTGGCTGTAGGTAAGGTGAAAGGCTGTCCCTTGTGGTGACAGGCCTGGGACCACCATCAAAACTCCTGTTGTAGGCAGGGAATCAAGGTTATGATTGTCTCTAGGATGTGACAAAGCTGAGTCCAAACACTTTTTAGATACCATTGTAGTTTCCTCATATGCAGTTTTGCATATGGAATTAGTAGAATGCAGGATGCCATGAAACCCAGGGCCTGGGTCTTTGTTGCCATAATTTGAAAGTAATGAGTCAGTTGCCTTTGTTTGTCTGGCGTGAGATAAGCCATCTGGGCAGTTGTATTTAAGCTTGCACCCAGGAATATTATCTCTTGAGAGGGCACTAGTTTTGATTTTTTTTCGTTTACTGTGTACCCCAGGCAAATTAGCAATCTTTTTACAAATGCCAGGTGCTTTAGAAGAATGTCCTTGCTCTTTGCTTGAATAAGGCAGTCGTCCAAGTAGGGATAAATTTGAATTCCTTTTTGTCTGCAAAATGCAATTACTGGTGCCAGGCATTTTGTGAAGACCCTGGGCGCAGTAGATAAGCAAAAGGACAGTGCAGAGAATTGGTAATGCATTGAGCCTGCTATAAATCTGAGGTATCTTCTGCACAATTGTCTGATGGGGACGTGCAGGTATGCCTCCTTGAGATCCAAAGTAACTAGCCAAGCCTCCTTGCCCAGCATGGTCAGAAGTTGTTGAAGTGTTAACATTTTGAATTTTGGGACATCCAGGAAAGTATTCAGGATTGACAAGTCCAGTATTGGTCTCCAGGCTTTGTCTTTTCTGGGTACTAAGAAAAGACTTGAGTAAAATCCTTGTCCCTGTTCTTCTTGTGGAACTTTTTGAATAGCTCCCATATCCATAAGAGCAGCAATCTGTTTTTGTGCCTCTGCCCATTGGTTTTGTGGCAGGTTTGGCATACCTTTTGGTTTTGGAAGCATGTGGAAGTGGAACCTGTACCCCTGAGAAACTATATTCAGCACCCATTGGTCTTGGGTGATCATGTGCCAATTTTTTGAGAAAAGTGCTAGCTTTCCCCCTAGGGGTGCTGTCAACTGGTAAGAACTTGGCATTTGCAGAGGGAAGTCATTGTGACTGTTTCCTATAAGGTTGTGATTTGTCTTCTCCTCCTTTGGAGGCTGAATCACCCCATTGTTTAGGTCTGTATGAGCCTTGGGGCTGAGATCTGCCTCTTGGGTGTCTGTATCTGCCTCTTTGTGGCCTGTCTGACACTGGAAAGAACCAATTTTTTGAAGGCCAGTTTCTGCTAAATCTAGGTGGTTGAACCTGTAAGAAATCTTTCACCGTTTGCATTGACTTTGCTTTATCCTCCATTTTCTTTAACACCTCTTCTGCCTTAACACCAAACAAAGTATCATGCTGTAGTGGAGCATCCAATAATTTTACTTTAACATGGTCAGGTAAACTTTGTTCTTTCAACCAAGCATGTCTTCGAATTACTGAGCCTGTAACTGCAGCTCTACAAGAAGCCTCTAATGAATCAAAACCACATTGCAGAGTATGTTTTCCCACTTGTTCAACTGCATGCAATAAATCCTGCATTTCTTTACTGTCAGGACTTTCTATATTTGTCACCATTTTCTGCTTTAACAATGACATGAGAAACTGTTGATATTTAAGCATGTGAAATTGACAGTTTAAAGCCCTTACAGCTAAAGTAGCAGAAGTGTAAACCTTTTTCCCCCATCTGTCCAGAGCTCTGGAATCCCTATCTGAGGGGACAGGATTTTTGGCAGTGGACGCTTTAACCCCTTTAGGACCCTGAGAAATTGTTTCTGGGTCTGCAGCGGGGTTTTTATAAAGAAATTTATGACAGTCAGGACCCTGTAGTACCTGTCTGGCTTTACCGGAGCAGGGGGTAAAGAATATGGAGACAGACTGGATTCAGAAAAAACATCATCTACAATATCAAGCACAGAGGGATAGCTAGGGGCCTGTGCTAAGGCTATAAAAGGAAATCTCTGAGCCGTTTCTTGGATTCTGAGTAATCCTGGCTCTCCCAATGGAAACGCTCCCTCATGGAGTGCAGGGTTTCCCCAAAAGAGTAATCCTCAGGCGGTGAGGCTGAAGGAATGGACTCTTCAGCATCAGAGTCCTCATAGGGAGGAAGAGAACAGCCCTGATCAGAAGAGGAATCAGAGGAAATGGAAACCTGGTCAGAGGAATCATAATCAGTGTCTTGCCTAGGCTTTTTGTCAGGAGGAGGATGGGAACCCCTGATTAAAGTAATAAGGTCTTCGGCCATTTTAACCATCTGTTTCTTTGGCATGGATGACTGTTCTGGAGAATGCTGCACTTGTTTCCTTGTCTTTAATGGTGTTTTTGACTTTGCTGCTGTAGTAGCCCTAATTGTAAGCTGTGAAGGTCTGAAAACACCCTCAGACGCCGGTGCCTGCTCAGTGGCTCCGGGCCCATCTGAGGGTATAGTTTCCGTAAGCCCAATACCTTGAGTTTCCACAGGCCTCGGTGTCTCCACGTGGCTGTCGGTTAGGGCCTGTGGCTCTGAGGTAGCGGGTGTCAGGGGCTGTGAAAGCACCTCACTGAGAACCGGCAACTGGCCTAGAAGAGGCTTCGTCGTCGGTTTTGGACCTCGGATGCCTGTCTTTTAATTTGTCTTTGCGTTTTTTATACATTCCGGTCGTCGGCTGTTCCAATGGCATTATATAATTAAATCTTCGTCCAAAATAATGTGAAGCAAAATCAAACAGACGTTTAATAGTGCATTTATTGAATCTAGCACAAAACTGACAACTAGTAACGTCATGGTCAGGGCCTAGGCAAGGAATGCAGTAAGAGTGAAAGTCCTTATGAGGTATTTGCTTCCCACAAGAAATACAATTATTAACATTTACTGACATCGGTCTGGAGCAAGAAAAAGTTTCCCCAACGGGGTACTTAGCTTTATTGAAGACTTCGGTTCTGAAATTCAATTTTGAAAATCTCAGGAATCGGCTGACCGGCACTTGCGAACTGCTTTTGCTTCGGGCACAGCGCGGCAAGAAAGACTGGAGACGCCGGACCAAGACTTTGGAACTCGGGCCGACTGCGGGTCACCTGCCAGCAGGATAACCCAAGTGTAATGACTGCAACAGTGAAACACGATGAACATCAATATAATACGTGAAAAACATCTGAGAAACTTAACATGTCTGAAATATAAGACACTGTAACATAATATTTATTGTATGTGATATTAGCCTAATATGTATACTACTTCAGTGTACCGAGTGTCCATTTGAGAAAGCAACAGATACTACTGTCGGACAAGGAATCAACACTATACGAACAATATTTCTTTAATTCCTGTGCACATGGAAGTAGTACAACTCCCAGCATTATATTTTTTGGGGGGAGGGGGAAGGTAAGAATGTTAGAGTTTGCTGAAAGCATTTAAAGTAACATCTGAGTGATCGCCTCTGTTAGACTGCATTAAGCAGTTGAGAAAATAGAAACTATTAATGTTACAAGGATATAATATCCTGAAACCATTTGCATTTGACAGTTTTCAGTGGATGATTTAATTTTGTTACTAAACTCTGCAAATGTCTTACTGCTTTTCAAGGATACAGGAAGTTATTCCTAATTTTCTTTTGGGGGGGGCGGGGGTAATACTGAAAAGCTATGTTCACTGCATTTGACAGTTTTCAGTGGATGATTTAATTTTGTTACTAAACTCTGCAAATGTCTTACTGCTTTTCAAGGATACAGGAAGTTATTCCTAATTTTCTTTTGGGGGGGGACGGGGGTAATACTGAAAAGCTATGTTCACTGCAAGACAATTTTAATGAGTAGACTAGAATGATGAAATTATTGCACAGTGTGTGACATGAGGTTTACTGGGAATGCCATATTGAGAAGCCTGCCTGGTGAAAAGGGAAACTGATGTAATTTAAGCAGTTTGTAAACACAGGGAGCCCAGTAGTAGGTCTGCTGGATATGAAGCAGTTTGGCTTTTGTTAAGACCTGTCAGAGGTATTCTTGATGTGAAGCAGAGGTATTCTTGATGTGAAGCAGGAGTTTTGAACTGACACCGTTTTTTATTGGGAATCTGCAGGGAATCTGCAGGGAGGATCTCCCCCGCCCCCTTGAAGGCTGCAGCAATGGGAAAGTCATACTCAGGATGTGGCAATAACCCAACCCCCACCCCCCCCCTTCCAAATGCTACTTTGACTTTTGGGTTCAAGAAATGAGAAGATTTCCTAGCTTAGGAGAAAAAAATATACACGTGTGCATATATATATATATATATATATATATATATATATATATATATATATATATGGGTCTACTGCATTTGATTGAAAATACACTTCTCTGAAAATGAAATTACTAGGACCACTTCACTGAAAGCTCACTTCACTGAAAACTCATTTCAATGAAACTCATTTAGTTGAAAGTTATATATAGCCTTTTCCCCACTGTAGTGCGGATCCTGGAGTTAGTATATACATTAAGGGGGGTGTGGGAGGCACAGCCTCCCCACATTGGGGGAGGTGTGGAGGGCGAAGTACCCCACATATGTTGTTTACATATTCTCTTTTGGAAACCGTTATTCATTGCACTTGTAAGTATCAATGTGTATAGTTTAAAAAGTTTATAATATATGGGGGGCTGTCCCCCCACACCCACCTTAATATATATATACCAACTTCAGGATCGCACTACAGTGGGGAAAAGGGCATATATAACTTTCAACAAAATGAGTTTCAGTCAAATGAGTTTTCAGTGAAATTGGCTTTCATTGAAGTGATCCCACTGATTTCATATTCAGTGAAGTGTATTTTCAGTCAAATGCAGTAGACCCATATATATATATATATATATATATATATATATATATATATATATATATATATATATATATATATATATATATATATATATATATGTGGGTCTACTTTATTCCCGCGAAAGCCGAATCGCTCGAATACAATTTGCACGACACATAAGCGAAACGTGAGTACAAATGCACTAAACAGCGAAAGTGGAAATATCGAATTCGCATAGTTGGCCCATCTACGGAATAGCTCAGTAAAGTAAGTGTGCAATAGTTACGGACCTTAGGGTTAGGGAGGGGTTAAGGATAGTGCATAGATAGTTGTGTATGTCGGGTTTAGTGTAGGGTTTTGGTGCTTTACTTTAGGTTTAGAAGTAGGATTTTGGTTAGTGTGTGCGTGTTGTTTTTTACTGTGTTTCAGTAGGTAGTATGTTGCAGGTGGTGGGGTTGGCCAACTATGAGAGATTGAGATTTCAAATTTCGCAGTTTAGTGCGTTCGACGTATTCGCGTTTCGCTCATTATGGTTCACGCGAGTTGTATTCGAGCAATTCGGCTTTCGCTGGAATAAAGTAGACCCATAAATATATATATATATATATATATATATATATATATATATATATATATATATATATATATATAGACGTGTATAGACATATATATATATATATATATATATACACATACATATATATATAGACGTGTATAGACATATATATATATATATATATATATATATATATATATATATATATATATATATATATATATATATATATATATATATATATATATATATATATATATATATATATATATATATATATATATATATATATATATATATATATATATATATAGACGTGTATATATATATATATATATATATATATATATATATATATAGACGTGTATATATATATATATATATATATATATATATATATATATATATATATATATATATATAGATAGATGTGTACAGACATACATACACATTACATATTATAACTGGTGCCAGAGCCATGGCCTGAAGTTAAACGCCAAAAAATGCATAGTCATACCCTTCGGGAAAAACAAGGTTACCCCTAGCTACCATATAGGTGGCAATCCACTGAGCACAGAAAAAGTCATCAGGGATCTGGGGACCCAGGTTGACAGTAGCCTTTCGTTTGACACTCATGTTGCTAAAGTAGTTAGGAAAACCTTCTATATCGCCCACCTGATCATGAAGGGATTCACATCTAGATCAAGGGAGGTCATCGTCCCCTGTACTCATCACTCATTAGACCTATGATTGAGTACAATGCCCGTTCGAATGTATCTGACCAGACACCTGCTGCAGCTTGAAAGGCCCCAAAGTTCCTCACCAAAAGGATAAAGGGTCTCAAAAATATGTCTTATGCTGCCCGACTGAAAGAACTCCAGCTCTATTCAGTCTCATACCGCTTGCTCAGAGGTGACCTGTGCCTGACATATAAGGCCATGTCAAACCCAGATTTGATGAATATGCTTCACCTCAAAAATCTAGATCCCTCAGAACCACAAGGGGGAGACTTAAACCTTGACACGGTTATAAATAGAACGTGCTGGAGGACAGATTCATCACCCAGAGACTCCCTATGCTGTGGAACAAAATCCCGGTACATGTGAGGCAGAGCACCTCTCTGACCTTGTTCAAGAGGAATCTTGACCAATGGATGGGAGATTGCAGATATACCCCAGGGATTACTTCAGTGTCACTGCTTGACAGAGGCACAGCAAAATGACAGGCATAGTTTTTATTCAAACTAAAGGGGTGGCGAAAGCCACATAACTATGGGCTAGGCTTATAAATGCCCTTGGGCAGATAGCCTAGTATGAACCTATGAACCTATATATATATATATATATATATATATATATATATATATATATATATATATATATATATATAGATAGATAGATGTGTACAGACATACATACACATTACATATTATATATATATATATATATATATATATATATATATATATACACACACACACACATACACACACACACATACAGCTATCATATGGTCCAGCTATTTCTAGAATTTTATTTTTCTGTATAAAGTCTGCATCTTTCAAAGTGTTAAAAAGCTTCTTTCCTTCTTGAAGGTAAATCTTTACTTTTGCTGGAAACACGATTTTTGAGTTTTAATATTGTTTTTCTTTAAAGTTTTAACAAGTGGCACATGTGCTTTTCTCCTTCACATTACTACTGTTAAATGGTCATTGCCAAATCTTAGAGTATTTTCTTTAATTTTAACTAGATAATTAGGTCCAGTATTTCCATGGATATCCAAATATGCCTGTGAATTCGACAGCACTGACAGAACTGACTTTGATTTCCCAGTCTTCAGGTGCACAGAGCTCACCTTTGCTGGGTCCTGAGTATCATGGATTTAGTTTTTGTAGTCAAGAATAAGATGCATATGATTTAGACATGCGGTAGCATGGACAAGATCCTGTTCTAGAAGACTGAGAAGACTGGTTGGCAGCTGCAGGAGATGCTTCTGTGCTATAAATAATCATGTAATCTGCATAAGGTTATTAGAAGGGTGAACAGTTGGTCGGAAGTCTAGTAAGAGATAAGTAGCAGAAAGAAACTGACCTTTAAGGAACTCATAATTAGGATGACTCACTGCGGTGGTGGTGCTGTGGTAGCATTGACGCCTCATAGCAAGACGTTGTCCCATTCGATTCTCAGCTATAGCGTCTTCTGTGTGGAGGTATACGTGAATGGGGTGTGCCTTCGTTGAAGGTTGTGTGTCAGGGCTGGTAACCCGGTACGTGAAAATCCACTACCAATAATTAGCGGACCGGAGATCCGCTGTGGCGACCCCTAACCGGGAAAAGCCAAAAGGCACAAACAAACAAACAAGTTTATAGGAAAATTCCTACCTTGCTCTGGAATCTTCTGTTACCCAAAAATTTCTAAACAAGTCTGCTGCTGCTGTACCACTAATGCCTTGTGCTGAAAGGGCACTGCGATGTATGCTGGCCAACAGGGAGAAATGTTTTGGAGGTCCACAAATACAGAATCATCAAGTTGCTTACAAACTGATTCATCTCATCCTGAGGCCAGCAGCTGGAAATCTAAATGGTCATTCATTAGCTGAAGACAGAGTGCCTCCAGATGTGTGAGTTTAAGGAAGTCCATCTTTGGATTACATTTCTTCTTTCATTCCACAGCAACTATGTTTGCCCAGATAGAGATGAGATTGTGTCTAGAGACTGGAGGAGTAGAAACTGAAACAGAGGGGTTTCAGTACTGAGGACTTGGGCACACCCCTAGTCACCTTCCTTCTTTTTTCTGAGGATGTGCCTGCAATCTTAAGGGCTCCATTTTTTGACCAGAAGACTGTCCATCTTACCACTTATGGATCTGTTTCTAAGACCCTTTGCTGGTTCACAATGCCAATGTGGAGCATAGTGCCAGTTATTTACTTACTTGCATTTGTTTACCAGGAAGGTCCACTTGGCTGTCATGAGTCCATTTTCAGTGGAGGCCAGGAGAGAAAAGCTCCACATTAATAATTACCTACAACAGTCAGTAGCTTAAGTCCTAACAACATAGTGGGAATATTAAGACTTATGAAGTCCTAAACTTAGACACAGATGAGCATGTATAACACATAGTACCGATTACCGTTAAGTACATGTTTCAAAGTAGAGGACTTTAGAAAGATTTAGTACAATTAATGATAATAGCAGGTAGAAGATTTTGAATTGACAGAGGAGTAATTAATAATTGTGAAAACAGTGGTGGAGTAAGGAGTCAGGTTTTGAGAGGAGTGGTATTTACACATGTGCATTGCCATTGAGAGGAAAGTGTTGCCTCAGGGATTTTTTGAAGAAAATTGTATTACTTGTAGCCCTAACTGATGATGAGAGGGTGTTCCATAGTTTGGCAATAGTAAAGGAGTACAGCATTTGGCCAGCTGTAAGGTTTGGTTTTTCAACCTTCAAAGCCTAGCCAACAAGGTTCCCTGGCTTATGCCACCCAAGAAAGTTATTTTCCTGTGCCACTGTCGAGCAGACACACAGTCCCCGGGGTGTATTTCCTATTTCCCATCCACTCATCAAGATTTTTCTTTAAGAGTGCTAATGAAGAACTTTGCTTGACATAGATGGGTAGCCTGTTTCAGAGTATGGGAAGTCTCTGGGACAGGAATCTATCCCTCCAGCATGTCCTGTTTATTGTGGTGACAAGGTTCAGGTCCCTAGAGCTTGTAGCTCGGAGGGATTGGGATTTCTTTAGGTGTAGCATGTCCAACAGCTCTGGGTATGACATAGCTTATATGTTAGGCAGAGATCACCTCGGAGTAGGCGATATGCTACTGAGTAAAGCTGGAGTTTTTTGAGGCAGTCAGTGTAGGGCATTTGTTTGAGGCCAGTAATCCTCTTTGTGAGGTACTTCTGTGGCCTTTCCAGCTGCTGCAGATGTCTTGTGAGGTACATTCCAAAAAGGGCATTGTACTCTATAATGGGTTTAATGAGCGTCGAGAAGAGGGGAACAATGACCTCTTTTTTCCTGGATGAGAACCCTTTTATGATGAGGTGTGCCACATAGAAGGACTTCCTGACTACTGTGGCGATGTGACTATTAAAGGAGAGACTACTGTCCACCTGTGTCCCAAGGTCTCATCACATATTCGGTGTTAAGTAGATTGCTGCCTATGTGGTAGTTCATGGGTACAGAGTTTTTACCAAAAGGGATGACACTGCACTTTTTGGCATTGAGCTTGAGGCCATGGTTCTGACAACAGGCATCTTACTCAGCGAGGCCCTTCTGTAGGATGTCCACATCTTTGGGGACTTGACTATGACTCTTAGTTTGCAGTTATCTGCGAACTTCATTAGCCAGAGGCCTTCTGTGTTAGCCTGTACTTCCGAGAAGTAGATACCAAACAGGAGAGGTCCCAGGACAGAACCCTGTGGTACTCCACTTGTCACTGGTTTGACATCAGATTTGGAGTCTGCAACTTTTACAGTGTGGGTTCCATCAATGAGCCAGTTGGCAACCCATCTTGTGAAGTACGGACTTATACCTAGTTTAGTGAGTTTAGCTATAATTCCAGAATGGGGGATGGTGTCGAAAGCCTTGGCGAGGTCAAGATAGGCTGCGTGAACCACCTTACCCTCATCTATGGCTTTGGCTTATGATCTGCCTTTCACAAACCCGAACTGGGTGGGATCAAGAGTTTGTAGGTTACCAATGTCTTTGTTTATGAGTTCCATGATGATATGTTCCATGGGCTTGCAGACCAGGCTCGTCAAGCTAATAGGTCGATAGTTCCTGGGATCAGTGGTGGCTCCTCTTTGTGGAGTGGGATAACTGTTGCTGTGCACCATTCAGTGGACACAAAGCCTGATGCAAGGCTATTATCGAACATGGTGCTTAAGTGGGGAGCCAGTTTGTTCTGAAGTTCATGTAAAACACTGCCTGGGATGTTGTCCGGTCCCATGGATGCTGTGTTTTCGGCTTTAGTGAGTGCAGCTTTTACCTGCGTAGTTGTGATTACAGGGACTCTGTATTCTTCTTGTATAGATATGGGCCCTTTAGGGGGTGAAGGTAGCACTGAACCTATCTGCCAGGATGTTGGCAATATCAGTTGGTTCTGTATTTTCATGCCTTTGTGCTGTAACTCAGAGCAGATCTGGGTGTTGCCATCGAGATTCTTGACATAGCTATAGAATGCTTTGTGGTTGTCCTTAGAATTAGTGGCGATTTTGTTTTCGTAGCTAGCTTTGGAGGATCTTATAAGGGTTCTCAGCTTCTTACTAAGGCTGACCAGGGAGCTCCTCCACTCATGGGATTTTACTCTCTTTTGCAACAGTTTCTTCCTTCTGTTGAAAAGTTTGTTTATGGCAGGGGACCACCAGATTGGCATCCTTTTTTTGGAGGATAGCGTCTTGGTTCTGTTTGGGATAGCACAATCCATGCACTCGTGTAAGTGCTTACAGAGTGCATTTGTGTAGGATTCAGCAGTTGTAACTGTACTGTCCATCTGCATGGGTGCCATGAAGTTCACCACTTCTGTCTTAAGAAGCATGAAGTTGGCTTTGGAGAAATTTTTTACCGTGGTTTTCTTAATGGGGGGTGGGAGCAGGATGTGGATATCAAGGGTGATTAGCTTATGGTCAGATCGGACCAACAAGGAGTTTACTTCAGGTGTGGAACACCGGTCACTCATGTTGGTAATGACTAGGTCTAGGATATTGATGCCCCTAGTGGGGGAGTGGATAAGTTGATCCAGGGCACTGGAGTTTATGAATTCCAGAAAGCGTTGAGCTAAGGAGTAACTGGTTCTCGGATCTAAGGGGTCTATTTGGGTGGTAATGAGTAAGTAAAGTGGTAATGACAGGGCAGTCTGCTGGCTTGAAGATAACTGTGTGCTGTGGTTAGCTGTAAGTATGTAAGATAATGTGGAAGTTCGAGACAGTTTAGTAAGTGTAAAGAGGAACAACGGTGGGATGAGTATTTTTCATTAGTTGTGAATCTGGCAATTTTATTGTAGCACGTCTCAAGCTTGGATTTCAAAGAGCACTGGATATTGGTAAGGAGAGGCAGGGGCACCATATAAGACAGAGGGTAGAAGCAAGGGTTTGTTTTACGGAGTGGTTGAGGAAGTGTGTGCGTCTATACGGAATGCACAATTTTTAATGTGTTTTTTTGATACTATTGTGTGTGTGCAGGTTGAATGTTAGGTTTTCATCTACGATAACACCTAGTAGTTTAGTATGTGATACAACCTCAGTGACAGTTTTATTCTGAGACTGTTTAGTGAATTCATTTTTGTTTGGGGAAGTAGTTTTCTTTGGGGTAAATAGCAAGAGTTTAGTTTTGCTGGAGTTTACGGCAAAATGATTACTGGTCATCCAAGTTTCGTAGACGTGAGGCCACTTTTGGTAATTTGCTGTAGTTCAGATGTGGAACTGGCAGCACAGATGATGGTCGAGTCATCTGCATATTGGATTACAGAACCTTGACAAAGGGTGGAGTGAAAGTTGTTAAGGATACTGAAAAGTCGGGGCCCTAGTATGGAGCCCTGGGAAACACCTGTGGATGTATTAAGGAAAGGTGAGACAGAGCTGCCATTTGGTTGAATGTTGCCTGTTCATGAGGTAGCTTGAGAACCAACTTAGGGTTGGAGGTGAGACACCTACATTAGAAAGTTTTGAAAGAAGTAACAGGTGGGAGACAGTATCAAAGGCTTTAGACAGTTCAAGGAGGAGTGAGAAAACAATTTCCTACATCTCGAGCCTGGTTAACTGTACCCATGAATGACAAAAGAGCTGCTGAAGTGCTGTGGCCTGGCCTGAACCCATGTTGAGTGGGTGAAATGATTTGGTTATGAAGAGACGGTCAAGGAGTTGAGTGTGAATGCATTTTTCTAAGAGCATAGAAATAGGTGAGCGTATAGCAATAGGTTAGAAGTTGGAAATGTCTGTGTTGTTGACACCTTTATGAAAGTGGAGAATGTGTGCTTTTTTCCAGATGACAGGTACATAGGACTCTTGGACAGATCTGTTAAGAAATATGTAAATAGGGTAGTCGATGGAGTTAGATGATATTTGTATTAATTCGGGGGGTAGGTCGTCAGGAGCATTAGTGTCAGTTTTGAGCTTAAGGAGTAGTTTTCTTATAATAGTAGTAGGTATAGGGGAAAAAGAGAAGCTAGGTAGAGGGGGAGTAGTAGAGTTTTGTGTGGACTGATTTGAAGGTACATGGTTTGTATTTAAGTTTGTTTGAGGGAAGGTAGCGGTAAGATTAGATATGGTGTTGATGAAATAAGAGTTGAAAAATGCGGCTATTTTAGTAGATGTTTTATCTGGATTTGGACAAGGGTCATTCTTTGACCATGCGTTAGCAAGGAAGTAATGGAGTTCTAGAATTTTTCTGGGTTTTGCTTATGGTAGTTTGCAAACTTAGGTAGTGTTCTTTTTTTATCTTCAATGACTAGATGCTTTACTTGATTACGGAGTCGCTTATGTCAGAAGGATTTTTATTTTTTTTGTCATAGTTTCCATTCTTTTTCCCTAGCAGTCATGAGTTGCTTAGTGGGTGTAGTGAACCAACTAGCATGGTTAGTTTTCACTAATTTTTGTCAGAGTGGTGCTAGATTGTTTAGGGTCTTGAGAAAAGTTGAGTTGAAGAACTCAACAGCTTCATCAAGGGGAAGGATTTTTAGTGCATCTCAGTTGTTTTGTAAAGTTTTGTTAAGGGTGGTTGAGTTAAAATGGAATAACTTTCTTGTTTGCATAATATTTATTTGCATGTGTTTACCAGGATGGTCCACTGGGCTGAAGTAAGCCCATTTTCAGTGGAGGTCCAAGGAGAAATGCTCCATATTAAACAAGTACATAAAATAAAAGAGTAACATTTGCTTATATATGTTTAGTGTCAGCAGCTGAGTAAACAAAGGCAATTACAGTACAATAAGAGATCCAGTTTAATAAACACATAAAATGTCACAGTTATATATACAAGAAAATCAGTAACAACTTCTAGTAAAGTAGTAAGAATATTAACTACGTGTGAAAATACTGGTGTTTACTTAGTGTTAGGGTGGGCTTTACATAGTAAATAGGTGGGCAAGCGGTCGCTGATACTATTGGGTAGTGTGCCTGTGAAGGAAATTTTATATGGGTTGGAGACTAGAATCCAGTCCAAAATAGCACCACTGTCATTGTTTCTGTTGGGTCTAATTATACTGGTAGTTAGCTGGGTTAAGTTATACAAGTTAATGTTAGAGGAGGGATGATGATGGGAGAGATATGTTGCCCAGGATAATTGTTTCATTTTTCATATTTGACTTCCAGGAAAGGATTTCATCTAACAGAGGGATGTTATTGCCTGGGGGGGGATGTACAGGACTATAATACAGAGATTCTTGTGGTTGTTCATTTTTAGGAAAGGTATTTCTGCTGTGGAAAATTGTGGAATCGATTTAGTACATGGGACTATAGTAAAGGGGTTTGGGTAGAGTAGTGTGACTCCACCTTTTTTCCAGGGTCTATCTGATCTTAAAGAAGCATACACTGGAAGGAGGAATTTGGCATCTTATGTAGGGTTTCCCCATGTTTCGGAAGACGCTATTATGTCTGGTTTGTTGTGAGCTATCCAGGCATGTAACATAGGGATTTTGTTTCTAATGCTTTAAAGGTTGTAATATTTAGTTGCTTGGGTCAGATTCATATAAAATATGAATACAGAATGACCACTGTCTATAGCCTATGGGACGTTGTCAAAGAAGTTAGCTAAATTAAGTAAGCAATACCTCCCTTTGACAAAGCTAAACTGATGAGAGTCTTGCCTGGTAGGCTATTTGATTTTTTTTTTTTTTTCTGAGGTCAGGTACAGTGAATTCCATCTAAGGCCAGTCTTGCAAACAAGAAGTCAAGTCCTAAAGCTCCTACTTGGAAACACCTGTCTTACAACAGGAAGAGGCCACCCATCCGGGGTGGGGTGGGGGAATTAGTACTGCAGATATCAATGTCCGCTTCCATGGTCAATGTGAAGTCTTCTCTGATCCCAGACTAAAGAAGCACTGACAATTCCCTTTGTAGTATAACAGTATGATTATAAGTGATGTATAATGTTTGCAAATGGGAGTGTGTCAGTATGGTATGTGATGTAAAAATGCTTGTAACTAGGATTGTGTCGGTGTGGTTTGTTTTCATTTATATAAATGTATGATTGCTTATGTTGTAAGTTGTTGTTTTTCTTTCGGCTTTTCCCAGTTAGGGGTCGCCACAGCGGAATTCCGGTCTGCTAATGATTGGCAGTAGGCTTTAAAGGTGCCGAGGTGCCAACCCAATGCCCAACCTTCAACGAAGGCACGCCCATTC
Organism: Protopterus annectens; assembly: GCF_019279795.1. Classification (NCBI taxonomy): domain Eukaryota; kingdom Metazoa; phylum Chordata; order Ceratodontiformes; family Protopteridae; genus Protopterus; species Protopterus annectens. Next base: position 936,159,611 of record NC_056732.1, on the reverse strand, counting down.
ACGCATGTCTTTCAAATGCCATTCGACCAAGGGGAGGACATGCAGACTCCACAAAGAAGGCGCTCCAGCTGAGAATCAAATGGGAGAACCTCTTGCTGTGAGGTGGCAACACTAACGCTGCACCACCGCAGCTGTCACATTGCTTATGTTGTAAGTGATGGTTTAATAAAGATGTTTGTTTAAAAAAAAAAGGGGGCAGGAATTAAATAATTACATGACGTTGCTTTTCAAATGATACATATCTTTTTAGATGGCAGTCAGACCAAGTACCTTATGAAAGCTAGAAGCTCATGCAGAGTGGGTGGATACTGGCAAAGTTTTGAATGACTCAATTGCCTTGTATTTCCTATACTCCTATGACTGGTCTCTTTTGAATGGGGAACAGCTAAAAAGCATAAGGGATATTATTCAGTTATACCATACTTTATTATAAATCTATCCATGTTTGCGGATTCAACTATTCTTCCATTCCTCAACAGTTAAATGACTTGGATATGCAACATCGTATCAGTCTGTGCAGGAGCATGTACTAATTAGCTGCTGATATTACAACCAGAGACCAATTAATGCGGCATATCTAAATAGGTTAACCATGCGACAGTAACACTGAATTTAAACCAAAATATGTTGAGGTATAACCATGAATGTGAGTAATACTTTAAACAAAGCAAAATAAGTGAGTATGTTTTACAGCTTTTTTTTAATTTAGTAATACACCCTGACAGTTTTATATGCTGTAAAATTTGTTGATTAGTGACATAAAGCTTACAAAAAGGCCAAATATATGTTTTAACAGCATTCTGAAGACCTATATATGTGGGAAATCAAGTTTAAATAAAGAGGGGTGAGGCATGTGCCACAAGTATCGGGAGTACATAGGCCTTAAAAAGATTATGCCACAAATGTTGGGATATATATGCCTTGCGGAAAAATTTCTGATCGTTTTTGGCAGAGTTATTTTTGGGGACTATGTTGGTATGCTGACATAGTATTCACATGCACGAGAGGTCTGCTTATTTGTCCTAACAAATGGTGTAATTTAACCATGTGGAAATGTCAGAGTACATGGAAAGTACAGTTTTGTACCTACCATAAATGTAGATGTTCGAGTGCTCATACAGCTGCAGTCATTACAGATGGGTTATCCTGCCATCAGGCAGGTCCTCGGTCGGCCGAATTCCAAAGTCTAGGTCCGGCGTCGGTGTCGTCGCTTCTTCCCTGACGTCAGTGCGGCAGGGGTATAAAAGAGGCAGCCGACGCCATTTTCTTCAGTTTTTCTTGCCCCAGATGTCAGGTGCCCCCAGAAGGAAGGCAAAACATAAAGTTATGCAAACATGCAATACAGAATAATCAAAAAACAGTAGTTGCAAGCAAATACACCATAACAGAATACCCCAAATAGGTTGTATGATAAGGTGTTTGTCATAAGGCTTGTCCTAAGAGGGGACGGAGGGGGGGTAACGTGGACTGTAGCTGTATGAGCACTCGAACATCTACATTTATGGTAGGTACAAAAAGTACAGTTTTGTACCTACCATAAATGTAGATGTCCGAACTGGATAGCATCTGCAGTCATAACAACTGGGTTGTCCTGTCGTCAGGCAGCCCTTCGGTCGGCCGGATTCCAAAGTCCGGGTCCGCTTCGCTGATGTCGCACTTCACCCGACGTCATCTCTGCTGGTCTTCGGGTATAAAGGCATCAGCCGACGCCATTTTCCTCAGTGTTTCTTGCCCCAGATGCCAGTTGCCCTCTTGAAAGGCTAAATTTTGGGTAAATGCCAATGTTTCCAAAAGATAGAAGGCAAACACAAAAATAAGCATGTATGTACATATATACAAACAAATACACCATAAGAGACTCCCCCAGCTAGCTATTAGGAGGGTAAATACCCTAGGAGTACCACAGAGGGAAGGAGGGAGGGTAATCCTGACTGCAGATGCTATCCAGTTCGGACATCTACATTTATGGTAGGTACAAAACTGTACTATGTCCTTCATGGATGCATCTGCAGTCATAACAACTGGGTAGAATACCATAGCCAACTAGGGAGGAGGAAGAATAGATTATGGTGTGGTTAGGATCCCTTGCAGTACAGCAGTGGCAAACCCTGCTCGGGATCTGGAATACAGAGGTAAATTATAATGCTTGGCAAATGTATGCACGGAGGTCCAAGTAGCCGCCTCAATAATGTCCTTGGTTGCCACTCCTCGTAAGAAGGCTGTGGTAGTGGCTGTTGCCCTTGTAGAATGAGGCCTTATGTTCTGTGGAATTGGTTTTCCATGGAAGGAGTAACAGAATCGTATGCAATTTCCTATCCATTTGGAGATTGTCTGTTTGGGAATTGCTTTTCCTTCCTTTCCTGTTGCATAGGCTACAAAAAGCTGGTCAGTTTTTCTGTTACTTTTTGTTCTGTCCAGGTAGTAGCGTAGCTGTCTATGTACATCCAAGGTATGCAGTATTCTTTCCCCTCTGTTTTGTGGGTTGGGGAAGAAGGTAGGTAGGTGGACTGCCTGGTTTAAAGACACTCTGGATACCACCTTAGGCATAAATGTAGGATTAGTCCTCATGGACACTCTATCTTGGTGGAAGATTAGGAAGGGTTGTACTGCCATTAGGGCCTGAAGTTCAGAAACCCTCCTTGCTGAGGTTATTGCCAGTAGGAAAGCAGTTTTCCATGATAGATGCTGAAGGTCTGCTGTTGCTGCTGGTTCAAAAGGTGTGAGTGTCAACTTTTCTAACACAAAGTTCAAATCCCAAGCTGGCAATGGTGGCTTCCTAGGAGGTTTTACATTCTTGATCCCTCTGAGGAACTGCCTGAGTAGAGGATGTGAGAAGACGGGTGGATCAAAGCTGTATTCTGCTGAAATAGCTGATGCATGTATCTTGATGGAGGAATAGGACAGGCCTGTATGTAGAAGCTCTGCCAAGTACTCCAGAATGTTAGCAATATCTATATTCGACACATCTTTTCCTCTTTCAGCACTCCAAATGACAAACGTTTTCCATTTCCTGCATAGTTCCTTCTTGTTGAAGGTCTGCGGGCTTCAAGGATAATGTCTTTAACCCTTTGGGAAAGATCTGGATTAGATGCTGCTATGTGATGTTCCATGCAGTCGGTTGCAACGTTTTTAGGTTTGGATGCATGATGCTGTAGTTGTTCTGAGTTAACATCAAAGGCATCAAGGGTATTGACCACATTTTGTCCCGAGACATGCTCCTCAGCAATGGGTACCAGTGTTGTCTTGGCCAGTTCAGAGCTATCAGGATTATCCTTGGACGTTCCTCCTTGATTTTTAGTAATACCTTGTGTATCAAGGGAAGAGGTGGGAATGCATATGCTGTCAGACCTTTCCAGCTGAAGGAGAGCGAATCCACTTTCCATGCAAGTGGATGGAATGTCCTTGTGCAGAATTTTTTGAGCTGGTGATTGAGAGGGGATGCGAATAGATCTATCTGTGGCATTCCCCATTTCTTTGCGATGGTCTTGAAGATGTCCGGGTGTAGCATCCATTCGTGAGCATCCGAGGTGGTTCTGCATAACATGTCTGCTAGAGTGTTCTTTCCCGGTACAAATATTGCCTGTAACTGGATGTTGTAGCTGAGTGCCAGGTTCCAAAGGTCCAAAGTCATTCTGCATAGGGGGTATGAATGAGTGCCTCCCTGTTTGTTGATGTACCACATGACTGTGGTGTTGTCTGTCCTTATCATCAAATGGCCTTCTTGAGAAATGGTCTGAATTTTTGGATTGCCAGTTTTACTGCCAGCATTTCTTTTAGGTTGATGTGCAGGTGAAGCTGGTCCTGCGTCCACAATCCTTGTACGCATTTGTCCAGCATGTGAGCCCCCCATCCTAGGTCTGAGGCGTCTGTTGTGATGGTTTGGCTTGCTTGATAGTTGTAAAAGGGTAGGCCTGGGTTTAACTGGCATGCTTGAGCCCACCATAGGAACTCCTGTTTTAGGCATGGGATTAGTGGAATTTCTGCTTCTAGGCTGTGCCTGTGTTGGGACCATAAATTCTTTAGGTACCACTGTAGTTTTCTCATATGCAGTCTGGCATGTGGGACCAAGATTATGCATGATGCCATGAAGCCCAAGGCCTGCAGAACTTTTCTTGCTGTTAGCTTGTTCCGTTTTGTTAGTGCCAAGAAGTAAAGAGGAGCTCTTTTGTTTTTCTGCAGTTAGGAATGCCATTTGTTTTACTGTGTCCAATTCTGCGCCCAAGAATGTCCTTGTTTGGGATGGAATCAGCCTTGACTTTTGTAAATTGACTGTGTATCCCAGTGCTTGTAGCAAGTAAATGACCCTTTGTAAATCTGTTGTCAGCTTGCTTTTGTTGTCCCTTGTAGCAGGCAGTCGTCCAGGTATGGATAAATTTGGATTCCCTGTAGTCTGCAGTGGGCGATTACTGATGCCAGGCATTTTGTGAATACTCTGGGCGCAGTAGATAAGCCAAAGGGCAATGCTGAGAATTGATAGTGCTCTGATCCTGCAAGAAATCTGAGGTATCTTCTGCAAATTGGTCGAATGGGGACGTGCAGGTATGCCTCCTTGAGATCTAGAATTACCAGCCAACACTCCTTGCCCAGCATGGGAAGAAGTTGCTGTAGGGTCAGCATTTTGAATTTTGGGACAATGATGTATGTGTTTAAGGTGGACAGGTCGAGAATAGGTCTCCAACTTTTTTCCTTTCTTGGAACTAGGAATAGTCTGGAGTAGAATCCTTTGCCTTGTTCTGTTATTGGTACTCTTTCCACAGTTCTCATCTTTGTTAATTGCATTATCTGCTGTAGAGCTTCTGTTTTTTGATTTGGAGGTAGGTTTGGCATTCCTCTTTTGACTGGTAAAGTGTGGAAGTGGAACCGGTAACCTTGGTCTATGGTTTGCAAAATCCACTTGTCTTTTGTGATGTAGTGCCAGTTCTTCGAAAATAAGGTTAATTTTCCGCCTAGTGGTGCTGCTATTTGTTCCCTGGTAGGGCAGGTGTACCAAACAAACTGGCCTTATCCATAGGAGCATCTAATAACTTAGCTTTAACATGATCCGGTAAGACCTGTTCCTTCAGCCATGCATGTCTTCTTATCACTGTGCCAGTCATGGCTGATCTAAATGAAGCCTCCAGTGCATCATAGCCACATTTTAAGGAATGGTTACTAACCTGTTGTATGTTATTTACCATTTCTAATACATATTTCTTATCTACAGTGTCATCAGAGGATAGCTTTTTAGTTAACTGATCAAGCATAAACTCTTGGTATTGTATCATGTGAAACTGACAGTTTAAAGCTCTAGCTGAGAGAGTAGCAGAGGTGTAAACTTTTTTGCCCCATCTGTCTAAAGACCTGGCTTCCCTTTCAGAAGGAATAGGGTTTTTTGCTGTGGTCGAGGCTACTGCCTTAGGCCCCTGGGATATAGTTTCGGGGTCTGCAAGTGGGGCCTTGTATAGGTGATGGTGAGTGTCTGGCACCCTGTAAAATCTATCTGGTTTGGCAGGGGCTGGAGGTAAGGAATCTGGTGCAGTGCAGACATCATTAAATGCATCGTCCACAACAGAGAGGACAGGAGGTATAGCTAAGGGCCTGTGTTGTGGTAGGTGCAGAAAAGTCCTAAGTCTTTTTCTAGAATCTGAGAAATCCTGTTCCTGCCATTGGAATTGTTCTCTCATGGCATGTAAGGTTTCCCCAAAGGAGAATTCTTCTGGAGGAGAAGCAGCTGGAATGGATTCTTCAGCATCTGAGTCTTCATAATTGGAGAAAGGAGCCTCTGGCTGGTCTGTAATATCTGAGTCATCCGCAGAATCATCAGTGGACACAGGCTCAGGGGACTCTGCTCTAGGTCTCTTTTCTGGGGGCTGAGAGGCCCTGTCTGGGTGAGATTGAGATCCCCTAATTAAGGATATTAAATCTTCTGCCAGAGTAAGCATTTGTGAACTAGAAGTGGGCCTGGTTGAGGGGGGTTTAGCAGGCACTGATTTAGTAGATTTGGCTGCTTTAGCCCTGGCAAAGGCCTTAATAGACATGGCTGCAGGAGGCCTAGGAGCACCACGTGCTGGGGTAGAGACATCCAAAGGGATGGTGTCTGATAAGTCACTAGCAACCACTGTTGTAGGTAAAATTTCTGAGGCCGATTCAAGTAAAGTAGCCGGAACCTCAGTAGTAGTCATTGATTCGGCTGTACTTTGATCAGTTTTCTCGGTTTCGGCCGAAACCGAGACACTCGCGGTTTGCTTAACCATGGTTTCGGCCGAAACCGCGGACCACGAGTGTCGGTCTTTTTCTTTGCGTTTTTTAACAATTTGGGTAGTCGGAGGATCCGACGGCATAATGTACGCAAAATCTGAGCGAAAAACTGTTCAGCAAACTCCGACCGACGCCTAAGCCGCGTCGGTTGAAGGAAGCACAGGCCGAACAGGCTGCTACGTCGTGGTCTAGGCCTAAACAAGGCAAACAGTAAGAGTGGAAATCTTTATGAGGTATTTGTTTCCCACAAGTTAAACAGTTATTGACTTTTTCTGACATTGGCTGAGGCAAGAAAGAGTCCCCAACGGGGTACTTAGCTTTTAGAAGTCTTTGAAGGAGTATTCGGTAGTAGTAATCTCTGGGTCTGACCGACCGGCACTTGCGAACAGCTTCTGCTTCGGGCGCCACGCGGCAAGAAAGACTGAGGAAAATGGCGTCGGCTGATGCCTTTATACCCGAAGACCAGCAGAGATGACGTCGGGTGAAGTGCGACATCAGCCGAAGCCGGACCCGGACTTTGGAATCCGGCCGACCGAAGGGCTGCCTGACGACAGGACAACCCAGTTGTTATGAGTGCAGATGCATCCATGAAGGACATCTGTACTATGTTCATCGTTCATACAGCTGCAGTCATTACAGATGGGAAGAATCCCAAAGCTAAGTAGGGGTGGTAGGCACTAAGTGGAACTAGGAAAAGCGAGGATGCCCTGCAAGACTGCTGTGGCAAAACCCGCTCTAGATTTAGAGAATAGTGGGAGGTGATAGTGCTTGGAGAAAGTGTGCACTGAACTCCAGGTGGCTGCTTCCAAAATGTCCTTGGTAGGGACCCCCCTGAGGAAGGCTGCAGAGGTAGCTGTGGCTCTGGTGGAGTGGGATCTGATGCATGCAGGCACAGTTTTTCCATGAAATGAGTAACAAAAGCGAATGCAGTGGGCTATCCATTTTGAAATTGTCTGTTTGGAAATAGCCTTTCCTTGAGCACCTGCAGCATAGGACACAAAGAGTTGCTCAGATTTCCTGAATGGCTTTGTCCTGTCCAAATAGTAATGAAGTTGTCTGTGAATGTCCAAGGAATGTAGTAGTCTTTCCCCTTTGTTTTGTGGATTAGGATAAAAGGTAGGTAAGTGGATAGTCTGATTCAAAGCTACACTGGATACTACCTTTGGCATAAAGGTAGGGATGGTTCGTAAGGAAACTCTGTCCTGATGGAAAATGATGAATGGTTGCACAGCCATGAGGGCCTGTAGCTCCGAAACCCTACGTGCTGAGGTGATAGCCAGAAGAAAGGCGGTTTTCCATGACAAGTATTGTAGCTCTGTTGAAGAAGCTGTTTTCGAAGGGAGGAAGGGTCAGCTTTTCCAATACGAAGTTGAGGTCCCAAGCAGGGACTGGTGGTTTCCTAGGGGGTTTTATATTCTTTGCCCCTCTGAGGAACTGCCTTGAGAGGATGAGAGAATAAAGGAGGATCTGTGTTGTATTGTGCAGAAATGGCTGAAGCGTGGATCTTGATGGAGGAGAAGGAAAGTCCATTGTTTAACATCTCAGCTAGGTACTGTAAAATTTGAGGTATATTTATTACCCAAGATTCTGTCCCTTTTCTTGATTCCAGGCACAAAATCGTTTCCATTTGGCGGAGTAGGCGTTTCTAGTAGAAGGTCTTCTGGCCTCCAAGATGACATCCTGCACCTCCTTGGAGAGGAGAATCTGTTGGGAAATCAAGGAATTCTCCATGCAGCTAGATTTAGAGTTTTGAGTTGGCTGTGAAGGGTTTTGTAGTTGTGCTGGGACAACAGAAGAGGGACTAGAGGTAGGATCCATGGTGGGGAATGTGTCAGGCTCTTCAGGAGCAGATACCAGTGTTGTCTTGGCCAGTCTGGAGTGATGAGAATCATTTTCGGCCTCTCTGCTCTGGCTTTTAATAGAACTTTGGGCAGCAGAGGCAGGAAGGCATAGACTGTCAATGTTGTCCAATTGAAGGAAAGTGCGTCCACTTTCCAGGCCTGTGGATGATAGGTCCTCGAACTAAATTTTTTCAACTGGCAATTTCTGTGGGTAGCAAAGAGATCTATGTCTGGCTGTCCCCATGCCTGAGTTATCTTTGTGAAAACTTGAGGATGCAACTTCCATTCGTGTGGATCTGTCATATTTCTGCTTAGGTTGTCTGCCAGTGTGTTTTCCTTCCCTGGCAGGAATTGTGCCTGTAGTTGAATTTGCAATTCCAGTGCTGTGTTCCATACAGTCATGGCTTGCCTGCACAGGGGGTATGAATGAGTTCCCCCCTGTTTGTTTATGTACCACATCACTGTGGTGTTGTCTGTCCTTATCAATAGCTGGCCTGGATGCAGTAGGTCTTTGAAGGTCATAATAGCATTTTGCACGGCTAACATTTCCTTTTGGTTGATGTGAAGGTGCTTCTCTTTTCGGGTCCATTTTCCCTGAATGCACTGATCTGTCATGTGTGCTCCCCAGGCGTAGTCTGAGGCGTCTGTTGTGATGATTTGAGTTGCTTGAAGTACACAGAAAGGAAGGCCTGTGTTTCTTTGGCAAGCTTGAGCCCACCACAAAAATTCCTTTTGAAGGCATGGAATGAGTGGTATAATTGTTTCCAAGCTGTGGCTGTGTTGAGACCATATGTTTTTTAGGTACCATTGAAGTTTCCTCATATGCAGCTTTGCACATGGGATTAGTAGGATGCAAGATGCCATGAATCCCAGAGCCTGCAGGACTTTCCTTGCAGTTAGCCTGGTGAAAGTTGCCATTTTTCTGAAGTATTGAGACAGTTGCCCTTGTTTGTCTGGCGTGAGGTAGGCCATCTGGGTGGTTGTATTTAAGCTGGCACCCAGGAAAATTATTTGTTGAGAGGGTATTAGTTTTGATTTCTTTTTGTTGACTGTGTATCCCAGGAAGTTAAACAGTTTTATTACAAACGCCAGGTGCTGCAGTAGTATGTCCTTGCTGTCCGCTTGGATCAGGCAGTCGTCCAGATCTGGGTAGATTTGTATCCCTTGTAGTCTGCAGGAGGCGATTACTGATGCCAGGCATTTCGTAAACACTCTGGGCACAGTAGATAAGCCAAAGGGAAATGCAGAGAACTGGTAATGGGTTGAACCTGCAAGAAATCTGAGGTATCTTCTGCAATCTTGTCTGATAGGGACTTGCAGGTATGCCTCCTTGAGGTCCAATGTTACCAGCCAAGACTCCTTGCCCAGCATGGGAAGAAGCTGCTGTAATGTGAGCATCTTGAATTTTGACACCTGTAGATATGCGTTTAGGATGGATAGGTCTAAGATAGGTCTCCAATCTTTGTCTTTCCTTGGTACCAGGAATAGTATGGAATAAAACCCTTGACCTTGTTCTTTTGCAGGTACCTCTTGAATTGCTTTCATGTCCATGAGAGCTGAAATTTGTTTTTGTGCCTCTGCCCTTTGATTTTGGGGCAGGTTTGGCATGCCTCTCATTTCTGGAAGGGTGTGAAAGTGGAACCTGTAGCCTCTGTTTATAATGTCCAGAATCCATTTGTCTTTTGTAACAATATACCAATATTTTGAGAATAATGTCAGTTTTCCGCCCAAAGGTGCTACCATTAAAGCTTTGCTTGGCAGGTGTAGGGGGAAGTCATTGTGTCTGTTTTCTAAAAGACTGCGATCTAGCTTCTCCACCTCTTGGGGTTGGTGCTTGCCACTGTCTGGCTCTGAAAGATCCTTGAGGTTGCCCTCTAGCCCTTGGGCATCTGTATCTGCCCCTTTGAGGTCTGTCCATGGCTGGAAAGGACCAATTTTTTGAAGGCCAGTTTCTGCTGAAATGTGGAGGTTGTACCTGCAGGAAATCTTTCACTGTTTGCATTGATTTCACTTTTTCCTCCATTTTCTTTAGTACCTCCTCAGCTTTAACACCAAACAATACATCTTTTTGAAGAGGTGCATCTAATAATTTAGCTTTGACATGATCTGGTAAGGTTTGCTCTTTGAGCCAAGCGTGCCTACGTATAACAGACCCCGTAACAGCAGCTCTACATGAGGCCTCTAAAGCATCAAAACCACACTGCAAGGTATGTTTACCCACTTGCTCTGCACCATGTAACAAATCCTGCAACTCTTTTAAATCTGGTTGTTCTGGTTGTGTCATCTTGCTTTTCAGCTGAGATATCAAAAACTGTTGATACTTTAACATATGGAACTGACAGTTTAATGCCCTCATGGTTAAAGTGGCCGAGGTGTACACCTTTGTCCCCCACCTTTCTAAAGCTCTGGAATCTCTCTCTGAAGGTAATGGGCTTTTAGCAGTAGAGGCCTTAATTCCCTTGGAACCCTGTGAAACAGTTTCTGGGTCAGCAGTATGGCTTTTATATAGGAACTGGTGAGAATCAGGAACCCGGTAATACCTGTCTGGTTTAACAGGAGCTGGAGGCAAAGAATCTGGAGTAACACTGGCTTCTGTGTACACATCATCCAATATATCTAAAACAGGAGGGATAGCCAGGGGCCTATGCTGGGGGAGCAGAAGAAATTCCCTGAGCCTTTTCTTGGAATCTGAGTAATCTTGGCCTTCCCAGTGAAAGTGTTCCCTCAATGTATGCAGGGTTTCCCCGAAAGAGTAGTCCTCAGGGGGGGGAGACCGAGGGAATAGACTCCTCTGCATCAGAGTCTTCGAATGGAGAATAGGCATAATCCTGGTCCTCAGATAGTTCTGAGGTAATAGAAGCTTGATCTGAGAAAGGGTAGTCTTCCTCTAATCTGGGCCTTTTGTCAGAGGGGGGTTGAGAACCCCTGATAAGAGTAATCAAATCCTCAGCCATTTTAAGCATCTGTTTCTTAGGCATGGTGCCTTGAGGGGGGGGGTCTGAGGAACCTGTTTTTTGGTTTTCATGGCTGCTTTAGATTTAGTAAAGGCTTTAATAGAGAAGGAGGAAGGCCTGAAGACCCCTTGAGAAATGGCAGGCCTGTCTAAATTCTCAGTTTCCCCTCCAGGAGTGGCGTCGGTATCTGTAGTAGGAATGGGGGCCGAGGAGCCTGCGACCTCGGGTACTGAAGACACCGGTAATGTAGTGTCATCGGTAGTCAGGGGCTGCGTAGGCACCTCGCTGAGTACCGGGGAACTGGTAGTCGGCCTTAGTGTGGTCTCAGTAGACGTTGCGGACCTCGTATGTTGGTCCTTATCTTTGCGTTTTTTGCTCAAAACTGGAGTCGGAGTATCCGACAACATAATATAATTAAATTTTTTGCCAAAAAAGTGAAGGGCGAACTCCGCCCGATGCTTAATAGTGCGCTTGTTGAATCTAGTACAAAAACGGCAGGCCGAGACGTCGTGGTCTGGGCCTAAGCAAGGTATATAGAAAGAGTGGAAATCCTTATGCGGTATTTGCTTTCCACATGAAATGCAATTATTAACTTTGTCTGACATCGGTCTGAGGCAAGAAAAGTTTCCCCAACGGGGTACTTAGCTTTCAAGAAAACTTCGGCTGAAATACTTTCGTAAATCTCAGGAGCTGGCCGACCGGCACTTGCGAACTGCTTCTGCTTCGGGCACCGCGCGGCAAGAAAGACTGAAGAAAATGGCATCGGCTGCCTCTTTTATACCCCTGCCGCAATGACGTCAGGGAAGAAGCGACGACAACCGACGCCGGACCTAGACTTTGGAATTCGGCCGACCGAGGACCCGCCTGACAGCAAGATAACCCATCTGTAATGACTGCAGCTGTATGCACGATGAACATCATGTCAGAACATAAGCAAGGTAATGTTAAGGATTGTGGGATGATGTTACTTGAAAATGCTAAGGTAAAGTTAAGCAAGTGGGATAATGTCACTTGAAAATACTATACTACAACATAAAAGATAAATCACGTACAGCCAGTTAAGTTAAAAGATATTAATAGCTTAAGTTTAGACATTTAGCAGTACAAATAAGTTACCCATATTGTGACAATATGAAGGATAAAAGCTTGACACAAATGCAGAGACACAAAGTGGGAGGAAGTTTTGCTGGTGGCTGTTAATTACTTTTGGGGTATGCCATGGGATGTAGAAGGTTCAGTGGAAGAGTACTGGAAGAGTACTGTCCTAACTAGAGAATTAGTATCTTATTTATATGGGCACTCAAATAGAAACTGCGGAGTCTTGGTGGGCAAATCACAGGATATGTGGAGAATGACTACACAAGGAAACAATGGATGTATGCCATGAAATGAGTCTACAAGTCTTGTAAAGTACAGTTGTGTACACTTACCATAAATGTAGATGTTCAAGTGTATTCATTGTTGCTGTCAATACATTTGGGTAATCTGCTGGCAGGTTGCCCTCAGTCGGCCTGAATAACAAAGTCTTGGGTCCTGCGTCGGTTGCTGTCTCCTCTTCCATGACATCAGGTCGTCAGGGGTATAAAACATGCAGCCAACGCCATTTTAATCAGTTTTACTTGCCCCAGATGTCAGGTGCCCCCCAAATGGGGAGCAAAAAAAAAAAAAAAAATATATATATACATATATATACACATATATATATATATATATATATATATATATATGCATGTAATTTAGAACACAAAAAATTTACCTCCAACTAAAAGCAAAAACACCAAAAAGGCTTTTGAGCATAGTGAAGCAAAGAAGGGGTATAATAATAAAGAAGAAAGGGGGCTGGTGGGTGGGTAACCCGGACTGCAACAGTGAATACACTCGAACATCTACATTTATGGTAAGTGTACACAACTGTACTATGTTCTTCGTGTTTCACTGTTGCAGTCATTACAATTGGGTAGAATCCCAAAGCTATGGATGGGAGGATGGAATTATACAGCATTAGGAGCAGCTATAAGGCCCTGCAGGACAGCAGTGGCAAAGCCTGCCCTGGATTTAGAGAAGAGAGGTAAATGGTAATGTTTTGTGAATGTATGAACTGAGCTATAAGTAGCAGCTTCTAGAATGTCTCTGGTAGGAACCCCTCTGAGAAAAGCTGCCAAAGTAGATGCAGCCCTGGTGGAATGGGATCTGATCCCCCTGGGGACAGGTTTACCATGATGCATGTAGCAGAAACGAATACAATGGCTTATCCATTTTGAAATAGTCTGCTTTGAGACAGCCTTCCACTCTGCCCCTGCAGAAAATGCCACCAGTAGCTGCTCAGACTTTCTTAGAGATTTTGTCCTGTTTAAGTAGAATCTTAGTTGTCTGTGTACATCCAGTGAATGCAGAATCCGTTCTCCCTTGTTCTGCGAATTTGGGAAGAAAGTTGGCAGATGAATGGTCTGGTTAAGAACCACACTGGATACCACCTTAGGCATAAAGGAAGGATTCGTCCTCAGGGCCACCCAGTCCGGATAAAAGATAATGAAAGGCAACACTGCCATGAGAGCCTGTAGTTCTGAAATCCTTCTAGCTGTAGTGACTGCTAAAAGAAAGGCTGTCTTCCAAGAAAGAAATTTTATGTCTGCAGTAGCAGCTGGTTCAAAAGGAGGTAGGGTGAGTTTTGCCAGCACAAAATTGAGGTCCCATGCAGGAGTTGGTGCTCTCCTGGGGGGCCTCAGATTTTTGGCCCCTCTGAGGTACTGCTTTAGCAGGGGATGAGAAAAGAGAGGAGGCTCTGTGCTGTAATGAGCCGAGATGGCAGAGGCATGGATTTTTATAGAAGAAGAAGATAGGCCCTTGTGAAGCACCTCAGTTAAATATTGCATAATCTGAGGAATATTGGGCATTGCTGTGTTTGGTTCCAGGCACAGAATCTCTTCCATTTCACAGCATAAGATTTTCTAGTACTAGGGCTTCTAGCCTCCAAAATGACATCCAACACAGGTTTACTGAGAGATGTGATTGATGAAATGAGTTAATTAGCCAAGCTGCAAGATTCAGAATTTGGAGCTGAGTGTGCAGAATTTGATAGTTCTGCTGAGACAATAGATGAGGCGTCTGAGGCAAGAACCATGGAGGAAGGTGTGACATATTCCTTAGAAGTGGGTACCAGTGTTGGCGAGGCCAGTTTGGAGCAATCAGAATCATTTTTGGTTTTTCCTGTCTGACTTTTAGTAAAACCTTGGAGAGCAGAGGCAGAGGGGGTAAGGCATAGACTGATAGGTTTTTCCAGCTGAAGGATAGAGCGTCCAATTTTCAAGCTTTTTTGTGATTAATTCTTGTGCAGAATTTGTCTAACTGGTAGTTTTGGGAGAGGCAAAAAGATATATGTCTGGGCTCTCCCATTTTCGTGTCAACATGCTGAAGATTTGTGGATCCAGTTTCCATTCGTGGTGGGTCCATGAGATTTCTGCTTAGGTCGTCTGCCAGAGTATTTTGCTTTCCTGACAGGAATTGAGCTTGTAGATGTGTTTGGTAAGTAAAGGCTGTGTTCCACAAGGCCATGGCTAGTCTGCAAAGGGGGTAGGAGTGGGTACCCCCTGCTTGTTTATGTACCACATAACTGTGGTGTTGTCCGTCTTTATCAGTAGTTGTCCTGGATGAAGGAAGTCCTTGAAGGCTGTCAGAGATTTCTGTACAGCTAGCATTTCTTTCTGGTTGATATGTAGGTGCATTTGATTTGGGCTCCATTCGCCCTGAATGCATCACCCTGCCAGATGGGCTCCCCAAGCATAGTCTGATGCGTCTGTAGTCAGGGTTTGGGTGGCAGGGGATAGAATGAATGACAGTCCCTTGTTTTGGTGACAGACCTCTGCACACCAAAGGAACTCCTGTTGCAGGCAAGGAATGAGAGGAATCATTGTTTCCAGGTTGTGACAATGTTGACTCCATAAGCTTTTTAGGTACCATTGAAGTTTCCTCATATGCAGTCTTGCACATGGAATTAGTAGAATGCAGGATGCCATGAACCTTAAAGCCTGCAGAATTTGTCTTGCAGATAGCTGGGTTTTTGTGGCCACTTGCTTGAAGTATGTTATCAATTGAACTTGTTTGTCTGGCGTGAGGTAAGCCATCTGGGCAGTTGTATTCAAGCTTGCACCCAGGAATGTAATTATTTGAAAGGGTACCAGTTGTGATTTATTTTCGTTTATGGTGTATCCTAGGCATGTTAGAAGCCTTTTTACAAACGCCAGATGTTGTAGAAGAGTGTCCTTGCCCTCTGCCTGAATTAGACAATCGTCCAGATACGGATAAATTTGAATGTTTCTTTGCCTGCAAAATGCAATCACTGGTGCCAGGCATTTTGTGAAGACCCTGGGCGCAGCAGATAAGCCAAAGGGCAGTGCAGAGAACTGGTAATGCAAATAACCTTCCTTGAAGTGGAGGTATCTTCTGCAAGATTCCTTGACTGGGATATGCAGGTAAGCCTCTTTTAAGTCTAGAGTTACCAACCAGGCATTCTTGCCTAGCATAGGTAGTAGCTGTTGAAGAGTCAGCATCTTGAATTTTGGAATGTCCAGGAAAGTATTTAGAATGGATAAGTCCAGAATTGGACGCCATGATTTGTCTTTTCTGGGTACCAGGAAAAGTCTTGAATAAAAACCTTGTCCTTTTTCCTTTTCTGGTACTGGTTGAATAGCCCCCATATCCATGAGGGACATGACTTGTTTCTGGGCCTCTGCCCACTGATTTGGAGGCAGATCTCGCCATCCGTTTGGAGTTGGCAACGTGTGGAAATGAAATCTGTACCTATGGGATACTATATTTAAGACCCACTTTTCCTGGGTAATTAGATGCCAATTTTGAGCATGAAGTGCTAGTTTTCCCCCCAAAGGGGCTGCCAAAAGATAAGTGCTTGGAAATGGCAGAGGAAAGTCATTGAGACTGTTTACCGTACGATGGTGCTTTGCTACTTCCTGATTTGCAGGTGGAGGCACCCCATTGTTTTACCCTGTAAAATCCTTGTGACTGAAACCTGGAGCCCTTGGAGTGTCTGGTTTTGACCTGAGCGGCTCTGTTGGGTACTGGAAAGGACCATTTCTTAGTAGGCCAGAGACTTCTGAACCTGGGTGGCTGCACTTGCAAGAAATCTTTTACAGTTTGCATAGATTTAGCTTTGTCTTCCACCTTTTTCAAAACTTCTTCTGCCTTATTCCCAAACAGTCTGTCCTGTTGTAAAGGAGCATCCAGCAATTTAGCTTTAACATGATCAGGCAGATTTTTCTCCTTGAGCCAAGCATGCCTTCTCATCACAGATCCAGTTATGGTGGCCCTGCAAGAGGCCTCCAAGGAATCAAAACCACACTGTAAAGTATGCTTTCCAACTTGTTCAGCTGAATGCAATAAGTCCTGTAATTCTATTTTCCACACAATCAGAAATCAACATAATTTTCTGTTTCAGTAAGCCCATGACATGCTGTTGATATTTAAGCATATGAAATTGACATTAAAGCCCTGATTGCCAGGGTTGCAGACGTATAAACCTTCTTACCCAATCTATCCAGCACTCTGGATTCTCTATCAGAAGGGGTAGGATTTTTAGCAGTAGAAGCCTTAACACCCTTGAGACCCTGATAAATTGTTTCAAGGTCAGCAGTCGGATTTTTGAAAAGAAACTTGTGGGGGTCAGGAACCCTGTAATATGTCTGGCTTACTAGGAGCCGGAGGCAGGGAATCAGGAGCCAAGCTGGATTCTGAGAAAACATCATCAACAATGTCTAAAACAGAAAGTATAGCCAAAGGCCTATGCTAAGGAAGAAGAAGAAAATCCCTAAGCCTCTTTTTGGATTCTGAAAAATCCTGACTCTCCCAATTAAATTTTTCCCTTAAGGTATGCAAAGTCTCTCCAAAAGAAAAATCCTCAGGAGGAGAAGCAGAAGGGATGGATTATTCTGCATCAGAGTCCTCATAAGGGGGAATAGAAAATTCCTGATCAGAAGAGGAATCAGAAGAAATGGAAACCTGATCTGAAGATTCATAATCAGTGCCTTGCCTAAGTCTCTTAGCAGGAAGGGGTTGGGAACCCCTGATTAAGGTAATTAAATCCTCAGCCATTTTGATCATTTGTTTTTTAGGCATAGGGGCCTGAGCACGTGGCTCATGAGTCATTTTTTTTAGACATAGAAGTTGGTTTTGGCCTAGTTTTTGATGATGGCGTCGGTTTAATATACAAATCTTTAGGCCTGAAAACACCCTCAGAAACAGGTGCCTGCTCAGCGGCTCCAGACCCATCCAAGGGAGAGACATCCGCAGGTTCAATACTTACAGAATCTCGTGGCATACCGGACTACAAACGGGTCTCGGTAAAAGCCTGCGACTCAAAAGTAGCGGGCATCAGGAGCTGCGAAAGCACCTCACAAGTACCGGCGAACCGGTGACTGGCTTAGGAGAAGCTTTGTCGTCGGTTTTGGACCTCGACGGTCTGTCACTATTCTTTTTCTTTGTGTTATTTGTGAATTCCGGTAGTCGGATTGTTAACCGACGACATTTCAGGATAGTTAAATCTTGAGCCAAAGTATTTAGAAGCAAAAATATACAGACGCTTAATAGTGTGTTGGTTAAATTTAGCACAAAACCGACAGCAAGATATGTTGTGGTCAGGGCCTAGGCAAGGAATACAGTACAAATGAAAATCCTTACGAGGTATTTGCTTCCCACAAGTAATACAATTATTAACGTTTATTGACATCGGTAAGGAGCAAGAAAAAAGTTTGCCCAATGGGGTACTTAGCTTTAGTTTGATGACTTCGGTTCTGGAACTCGAAAACGAAAACTTCAGGAGTCGGCCAACCGGCACTTGCGAACTGCTTTTGCTTCAGGCACCTCGCGGCAAGAAAGACTGATTAAAATGGCGTTGGCTGCATGTTTTATACCCCTGATGACCTGACATCATGGAAGAGGAATCAGCAACCGACACAGGACCCAAGACTTTGTTATTCAGGCCGACTGAGGGCAACCTGCCAGCAGATTACCCAAATGTAATGACACAACAGTGAAACACGAAGAACATCCATGCTTTACTGAATGAAAAGGAAAGCAATGTTGGACAAGTGTAATAAATATGTATGATTAAAGAAGTGGTAATAGGTATCTCTATCCCCTGTTGGTTACGATAACAGATGTAGAATGGGACAACCATGATTAGTGAAATACATAATTTAAACTGCCAATATGGTGGTTACTACTGAGACTCTCTTTGGATCAAAAAAACTTTGATGGTTACATGGGTCACCACAAGTATAGCATTGCTCAAAATAGAGGAGGTGTCTCCACTTACATTAAAAACAAATGCCAGTCATTAGTCTAGTAAAATGGACAAATAAGTAATTTTACTAGAGTCACCATTAAGTTAAGTAAGTTAGTTTTTACATCAGTCAGTTTTATGACAGTCATAATTTAACATCAGAGGGAACTGTGGAATTTATGAATGCGTTAATAAACATTAAATAAAAAAACAATTTAATCACATGACCACAATAGCCCCATGGTGAAAGGAAACTGAATTTGTCATGAAACAAGATTTTTTTTTTGAAACAGAAACTAGTTTGAGTTAAAATAGCTATCTTTCCAGCCAGAGATCTACTAATCTGGACATATTTAACCTATCAACATGTAAAAGTTAAAAGAAACCCACCTCTTAAAAGTTCTGATCACTTGCGCATTCAGTCCACTTCTGCCACATTTACAGATTTTCATCTTAAAGTTAATGGAGTCGCAAAATTTTACAGTCCAGCTGTAGTATAATTAATGTGCTTTATGCATTATAGAGAAAGCTAACTAAGTCTCCTGGTGAGGACATGCAGCATAACTTTTATAACACCTTATATTCTACAACTGAGGATCACATGTCCGAATTTATTACTAAATCAAAATCAGACAATCTTTCTCCTTTTTGGGACAATAAAAATCAAGACGTTACACAATAAAAATGCACATATGAAGAATGCACAAGTCTATTCGACAAAAATGGTAAAAACACAACTAAACAGGGCCAATAAAGCTCTAAGTAAGAAAATTATTGGTCATTATCCCATAAGAAGGTCTTTTACATCATCCTGGATGATATTCCATATCAGATGACCAATGTATGATAGAACATGGAAACTAAGAAAAAGAATGCAGCAACACACTAAACCTACAAACACCTATGAAACATGGTGCAAATCAACTTTCATAATCTATACAAAAAGTAGACATAACCCAAAGCAATATTGGCACTGTATCACTAAACCTCTTAATCCTGTGAAGAAAACACCCAGTTCATTCTCTCAACAATTAACTTTAATACAGTCTGCACCCTAAATAAGCACTTGATGAAATCCACTAAGAATAATTAACCCAGTTAAACAATACTAGACAGCGCTGAAAAACACCTCAAATGGTGCCTTCAGACATTAACCTTTTAACATGAGTCAAATAAGAAAAACTACTACTATTTACATCTGAGCAAATCCCCCTATGAATATCTCAGAATACTCGAGCAAGGCATATGTTACCCTGCTGCAATACTTATCGACAGACCAAGTACTGAAGAATTTGTTCACAAAATCTGGTAGTTGTATGTATTCCTATCCACAAATGTGGCACTCAATCTGACCTAACTACAGACCAACTGCTATTTCTACTCCCCATTAAAATATTAGCTAAGTGCATATGGACAAATCATACAATGCTTAATATGTAATAATTTACTGTCAAAAATACAGCAAGGCTTTCAACCCATAGACAGTACGTACAGAACCAGCTCCAATACACTTTCACAGTACAATAAACCTAAAAAGAAATGCTGACCTTCTCACCTCCTTTATCTTCCTGGACATAATCAAACCATTTGATAGAGTATCATAACCCCCCTACTAATATACGTGCTATCTAATGTGGACATTAGTTTTAACACCTAAAACAGGCTTAAAAGCTACCTCTATAACCACATCTCAAGTTGTACACAGGGAAAAGACATTCTTTTTTGAACACATCACCACTGGTGTTCAACAAAAGCTCTATCTTAGGGTCTTATCCTAGTCAACATCTATTTCAATAAAATGCATACCTGTCTAAAATGCCAATGCAATTCAAAACACTGGTGAATCAACAGTCATCTATACAGCTAGCAACAACCATGAGCTTCAGCTGTCTATACAAGAAACCTTATACAACTAAAAAAATGGGTAACTAACTCATGCCTTGTACTAACCCCCACACAAAAAATGCACAGTTATTATTCTGTACCTAAAATGCATTAAACTGAACTAAACCCCTTAAAATGACCTCACTTGACAAAACTCCAGTGGGACAGGTAACCCACCCTTAGCTACTAGGCATAATCAAAAGCAAACAAATGATAAATCCAGTGATTATATTACATCCTAAAATAATAAGGCTTGATGTGTTCTACAAGGCTAAACCAGAACTCACTGAACCAGTACAGCTAAATACTGCTCAGTCCCTGCTGTACTCTGTCTTAGTATGTTCATGTGCCACCCTAACATTCCAAAACACAACGCAATAAACCTGACCAATCATAAAATAAAACTGCCAAATATACAAATTTCCTACCCAATAACACCACTGCACAGCATTAGAAATGAATAGTTGTCTGGAACCTAATCGTGCTATATCTTACACACAGTTAAAAAAAAAACACATTCACAACATTATAAACAAAACAAACTCTCCATGAAACTTAAGATCCCTAAATCAAACCTTAACTGAAATAACTAAATCATGTATTTATTTTGTACCCATAGACATACCACTGAACTCCCTTATCAGATCTCAGAGCTCAAACCAACTCCAAAACATTCACTCACAAAATTAAAGGCATACCTCAGTTCCAAATGGTGCTGCACCTGTACATGAAAAACCCATGCATCATCAATTTACTTACTGTACTAATATTCTCCATTTTTCCATAATTCTTAATTAGCTATGTGACGACCCCACTAAAACCCAGGGCAGTAAATGAGGAGCTTCAGTCCTCACCAGTGTCTCCGTTAAGGGAGCATAATTGAAAGCAGAGATAGAAATACACAATTTCCCCCAAGAGTACACAAGGAACAGGCTCCAAACCTGGGAGTGGACTATATACTTCACTCCAGGTCCCCAAATGAGTCTTCACACTAACCAATGCAGAGCACAGAGTACCAGTTCTAGGTATCTGATACACTCACTCTTAAATATTTCATATTCACACATACAAACACTCTTGGGAAAGAATGGCACAGATTTACTTGAAAGAATGGCACAGATTTACTTGCTATGTCCTCTTCCCAAATTACAAGGTAACTGCTACCACCAGTCAAATACCACAATACTGTTCAAAAGGTGAGTTCAATTATACTGGGTAAAATAAATACTGATATAAATGGTAGCATGTAATCCAAGCAGTAAGGCTTTTCAGAGTGCCCCTGTTATTACCACACTAAGCATAAACACACTCAGGTTATTGAAAGTATTTTCTAAATAACCAGCTACAATAAAAGGTAGTAAAATATTTAATAAAATTATTTAAAACATATACACACTGAATAACTGATTCTAATAAACCACAGTTTCACACACAGGCATTATGAAAATAACACTGCAGGTTAAGTTTCACACTAATTGTAGAAAAACTAAACTAACTGTAGATCCCTAACTGTCTAAAGATTAACTGTCCCTGTTTAATCTAATTAACTCAGCAAGGCAAGATGATACTCTTACTTCTGCAAGGCAAAATGTCCACTCTTCAAGGTGTCTGGTCTTCAGCAACTAGAATAACAACTCCTACTATTATGGACTAACAGCTCTGGAAAACAAAGTGATAACTACTGATCTGGAATACAACTGACAACTGAACTACTCTGGAAACAACCGACTCAGAACCTACTTTTATAGCAGAATCACAGAAAACTGTTGAGAATTCTACTCTCGTGTCAGACTTTAAAAAGTAATCAAAACAAATGCTTTGGAGATTCTATTCCTTACAGCTCTGGCATACAATGACATCATATCTTGGTCAGCTGACTTGCATAACCTACACTCAGAATTCTTTTTGAAAATATGAATATTTAACACTAAGATTCAAGCATCTTACATAAATCAAAGTAATAATCAAAAAACAAACTTATTTACAAAATTATAGCTAGTCTAGTTGGCATATATAACACAAGGTAATTTACAAAACTTCAGTCATGCTAGCACAGATAACAATATCCTCACAAGCTACCTGTAGTCCTATCCTACTCATTATTTCTCACCTGTCCCGTTCTTTTTTATCCATAACTTACTTTCTCATTTCACTGCAAAGTTTCTCTAACTTTCATCTGAGTTTTTCCTACTGTTTCACATAATGAAAAAAAACACGTGCAACTTTGCCATCTTTCTATATTATCTGTGAGATTTAAAATAATTACAACTATTTGCAACTTCCATCAATATAAATGTGCAACTTGCACATCAAACAGCATTTTCTGGACCTTTTCATCGGAGCTTTCAATACTACACTGTCATAGGATAGTATAAAATGGATGAACGTTTGAGCTTATTGAAGAGAGGAAAGTACCACATTGAAAATAAGGGTATATGACAGCAGCAGTAACAAAAAAGGAGATAATCGGAAAGGCTACAGAAATGTGTACACTGGGTGATTGACATATACTGAGGATTAATATGTTCGGTACTAAGGTGACTTCAGTGGGATTTGACAGCTTGAATAATCTATCTAGCTTTTATCCCAGATGAAAATCACCAAACTTGGATTAAGTAAATTGTATATAAAGGATATGTTGACTTCTCTTCATAATAATGAAGAGTAGAGTTATGTAGCCATAGTGAAAAGTAATGCTCCACACACAAAGACCAGATGAATGATGTTACAATAAAATCTTATGGCAAATGTATACAGCCGATAGGCAGTATTACATCTCATTACAGAAATGTAAACACATTGCAAAAGGCATTTGCTTCACCAACAGCAATAGTTTTATTTAATAATAATAAAAAAAAGATAAACAAAAAGTACAGTTTTGTACCTACCATAAATGTAGATGTTCGAGTGCCAATACAGCTGCAGTCATAACAGATGGGTTTTCCTGCCGTCAGGCGGGTCCTCGGTCGGCCGAATTCCAAAGTCTAGGTCCGGCGTCGGTTGTCGTCGCTTCTTCCCTGACGTCAGTGCGACAGGGGTATAAAAGAACCAGCAGACGCCATTTTCTTCAGTTTTTCTTCCCCCAGATGACAGGTGCCCCCCAGAAGGAAGGCAATACATAAATCTATGTAATAATGCAATGCAGTATAATCAAAAAATAGTAGTTGCAAGCAAATACACCATAAAAGAATACCCCAATCAGGTAGTATGAGGAGGTGTTAGCCATTAGGCCTGTCCCAGAGGGGAAGGAGGGAGGGAAACCTGGACTGCAGCTGTATTAGCACTCAAACATCTACATTTATGGTAGGTACAAAACTGTACTATGTTCATCGTGCATACAGCTGCAGTCATAACAGATGGGTAGAATACCAAAGCTAAAATAGGGATGGTAGGCACTAGGTGGAACTAGGAGGAGCCAGGATGCCCTGCAAAACTGCAGTGGCAAAACCTGCTCTAGATTTGGAGTATAAAGGCAGGTGATAGTGCTTGGAGAAAGTATGCACAGAACTCCAAGTGGCAGCTTCCAAAATATCTTTGGTAGGAACCCCCCTGAGGAAAGCTGCAGAGGTAGCTGTGGCCCTTGTGGAGTGAGACCTGATGCCTGCAGGTACAGTTTTACCATGAAGAGAGTAACAAAAGCGTATGCAGTGGGCTATCCATTTTGAGATTGTCTGTTTGGAAATAGGCTTCCCTTGAGCCCCTGTAGCATAGGACACAAAGAGTTGCTCTGATTTTCTGAAAGGCTTTGTTCTGTCCAAATAATAACGTAGTTGCCTGTGAATGTCCAAGGAATGTAGTAGTCTCTTCCCTTTGTTTTGAGGATTGGGGTAAAAGGTAGGTAAGTGGATAGCCTGATTCAAGGCTACCCTGGATACTACCTTTGGCATAAAGGAAGGATTGGTTCGTAAGGAAACTCTGTCCTGATGGAAAATGATGAAAGGCTGCACAGCCATGAGGGCTTGTAGTTCCGAAACCATGCGAGCTGAGGTGATAGCCAGCAGGAAGGCTGTTTTCCAGGACAAATATTGTAGTTCTGTTGAGGCAGCTGGCTCAAAAGGAGGCAAAGTCAGTTTCTCTAGAATGAAATTGAGATCCCAAGCAGGCACTGGTTGTTTCCTTGGGGTTTTATATTCTTAGCCCCTCTGAGGAACTGTCTTAAGAGGGGGTGAGAGAATAAAGGAGGATCAGTGTTGTATTCTGCAGAAATGGCTGAGGCATGGATTTTGATGGAGGAGAATGAAAGTCCACTGCTTAGCATCTCAGTTAGGTACTGTAATATTTGAGGTAAATTCAGTATTCCAGGGTTCTGGTCCTTTTTCTCATTCCAAGCACAAAACCGTTTCCATTTGGCGGAGTAGGCTTTTCTAGTGGAAGGTCTTCTGGCCTCCAAAATGACATCCTGTACCTCCTTGGAGAGTAGGGTCTGTTGTGATTTTAAGGAATCTTCCATGCGGCTAGATTGAGTGTTTTCAGCTGACTGTGAAGAGTTTTGAAGTTGTGCTGAGTCAGTAGAAGAGGCATTAGAGGCAGGATCCATGGTGGGGTATGCGTCAGGCTCCTCAGGAGTGGGTACCAGTGTTGCCTTGGCAAGTCTGGAGCGATGAGAATCATCTTTGGTCTGTCTGCTCTGGTTTTTAATAGAACTTTGGGCAGCAGAGGAAGAGGTAGAAAGGCATAAACTGTCATTGTTGTCCAACTGAAAGAGAGTGCGTCCACTTTCCAGGCCTGTGGATGAAAGGTCCTTGAGCAAAATTTTGCCAATTGGTGATTTCTGTGGGAGGCAAAGAGATCTATGTCTGGCCTTCCCATGCTTGAATTATCTTTGAAAAAACTTGAGGATGCAACTTCCATTCGTGTGGATCTGTCATATTTCTGCTTAGGTTGTCTGCCAGCGTGTTTTCCTTGCCTGGCAGGAACTGTGCTTGAAGCTCGATTTGCAATTCTAGAGCCATGTTCCAAAGAGACATGGCTAGCCTGCATAGGGGGTATGAATGGGTTCCTCCCTGTTTGTTTATGTACCACATTACTGTGGTGTTGTCTGTCCTTATCAATAGCTGGCCTGGGTGCAGCAGGTCTTTGAAAGCCATAATAGCATTTATTACTGCTAGCATTTCCTTTTGATTGATGTGTAGGTGCTTTTCCTTTTGGGACCATCTGCCCTGAATGCACCGATCTGTCAAGTGCGCCCCCCAGGCGTAATCCAAGGTGTCTGTTGTGATGATTTGACTTGCTTGAGGCTTGCAGAATGGGAGACCTGTGTTTCTTTGGCATGCTTGAGCCCACCACAGAAATTCCTTTTGAAGACATGGAATTAGTGGTATTATTGTTTCCAAGCTGTGGCTGTGCTGAGACCATAGGTTTTTCAGGTACCATTGAAGTTTCCTCATATGCAGCTTTGCACATGGGATTAGTAGGATGCAAGATGCCATGAATCCCAGAGCCTGCAGGATTTTCCTTGCAGTCAGCCTGGTGAAAGTTGCCAGTTTTCTGAAGTATTGAGTTAGTTGCCCTTGTTTCTCTGGCGTGAGGTAGGCCATCTGGGTGTTTGTATCCAAGTTGGCACCCAGGAAAATTATTGTTTGAGAGGGTATTAGTCTTGATTTCTTTTTGTTGACTGTGTATCCCAGGGAATTCAACAACCTTATTACAAAAGCCAGATGTTTCAGAAGTATGTGCTTGCTGTCCGCTTGGATCAGGCAGTCGTCCAAATATGGGTATATTTGTATCCTTTGCAGTCTGTAGTAGGCAATTACAGATGCCAGGCATTTCGTGAACACTCTGGGCGCAGTAGATAAGCCAAAGGGTAATGCAGAGAATTGATAATGAGTTGAACCTGCAAGAAATCTGAGGTATCTTCTGCAATCTTGTCTGATTGGGACATGCAGGTATGCCTCCTTGAGGTCCAATGTTACCAGCCAAGACTCCTTGCCCAGCATGGGAAGAAGCTGCTGTAATGTGAGCATCTTGAATTTTGGCACGAGTAAAAATGTGTTTAGGATGGATAGGTCCTAAATAGGTCTCCAATCTTTGCCCTTCCTTGGTACCAGGAATAGTGTGGAATAAAAACCTTGACCCTGTTCTTGTGCAGGTACCTCTTGAATAGCTTTCATGTCCATGAGATCTGAAATTTGGTTTTGTGCCTCTGCCCTTTGATTGTGTGGCAGGTTTGGCATGCCTCTCATTTTTGGAAGGGTGTGAAAGTGGAATCTGTAGCCTCTGTCTATAATGTCCAGGATCCATTTGTCTTTTGTGACAATATGCCAATTTTTTGAAAAAAATGCCAGTTTTCCGCCTAAAGGTGCTGCCATTTGAGCCTTGCTTGGCATGCAAAGGGAAAGTCATTGGTTCTGCTTTCTGAATGGCTGTGAACTATCCTCACCACCTCTTTGGGTAGGTGCTTGCCATTGTCTGCCTCTAAACGATCCTTGAGATTGCCCTCTACCCCTCGGCGCCTGTATCTACCTCTTTGGGGTCTGTCCGTGGCTGGAAAGGACCAATTTTTTGAAGGCCAATTTCTACTGAAACATGGAGGTTGTACCTGTAGGAAATTTTTCACTGTTTGCATTGATTTTGCCTTTTCCTCCATTTTCTTTAATACCTCCTCAGCTTTAACACCAAACAATACATCTTTTTGCAGAGGTGCATCCAGTAATTTAGCTTTGACATGATCTGGTAAGGTTTGCTCTTTGAGCCAAGCATGTCTACGTATGACTGATCCTGTAACAGCAGCTCTACATGAGGCCTCTAAAGCATCAAAACCACATTGCAAGGTATGTTTACCTACTTGTTCTGCACTATGCATCAAATCCTGCAACTCCTTCAAATCTGGTTGTTCAGGTTGTGACATTTTGCTTCTCAACTGTGATAACAGAAACTGTTGGTACTTTAACATATTGAACTGGCAGTTTAATGCCCTCATGGATAAGGGGGCCGAGGTGTATACCTTTTTCCCCCACCTTTCTAAAGTTCTGGAATCCCTCTCTGAAGGTAATGGATTTTTAGCAGTGGAGGCCTTAATTCCCTTGGGGCCCTGTGAGATAGTTTCTGGGTCAGCCCCATGGCTTTTGTATAGGAATTGGTGTGAGTCAGGAACCCGGTAATACCTGTCAGGCTTGACTGGGGCTGGAGGTAAAGAGTCTGGGTTGAGGCAGGACTCTGAATACACATAATCAGGGATATCTAAGACAGGAGGTATAGCCAGAGGCCTGTGCTGAGGGAGCAAGAGGAAATCCCTAAGCCTTTTCTTGGAGTCCGAGTACTCTTGGCCTTCCCAATGGAAGTGTTCCCTCAAGGTATGCAAGGTTTCCCCAAAAGAGTAATCCTCAGGGGGGAAGACAGATGAAATGGACTCCTTTGCATCAGAATCTTCAAAAGGGGAGTATGAATGTTCCTGGTCATCAGAATGTTCTGAAATAATGGAAGCCTGGTCCAAGGAGGGGGATTCTTCCTCCACTCTGGGCCTTTTTTCTGGGGGGGGGGGTTGAGAACCCCTGATAAGTGTAATTAAGTCCTCAGCCATTTTGAGCATCTGCTTTTTAGGCATGGGGCCTTGAGAAGGGCCCTGTGGGGTTTGTTTTTTAGAATGCATGGCTGTCTTAGACTTAGTGAAAGCCTTGATGGAAAAAGAAGAGGAAGGCCTGAAGACACCTTGAGAGGAGGCAGACCTGTCTAAACTCTGAGTTTCACCGCCAAGAGTGGCTTCGGTATCTGTAGTCGGGGTGTGGGCCGAAGAGCCTGCGACCTCGGGTACAGAAGACACCGCCAATGAAGTGTCGTCGGTAGTCGGGGGCTGCGTAGGCGCCTAGCTGAGAACCGGACCACCTGTAGTCGGCTTTGGCGTGGTGTCAGTAAAGGCCGCGGACCTCGTGTGTCGGTCCTTATCTTTGCATCTTTTAGTCAAAACTGGAGTCGGAGTATCCGACGACATTATGTAGTTAAAGTTATTGCCAAAAAAGTGCTGGGCGAACTCCGCCCGACGCTTAATGGTGCGTTTGTTGAATGTAGCACAAAAACAACAAGCCGAGACGTCGTGGTCTGGGCCTAAGCAAGGAATGCAGAGGGAATGAAAATCCTTATGCGATATTTCCTTCCCACATGAAATACAATTATTAACTTTGTCTGACATCGGTCTGAGGCAAGAAAAGTTTCCCCAACGGGGTACTTAGCTTTCAAGAAGACTTCGGTTGCAGATATTCGTAATCTCAGGAGCTGGCCGACTGGCACTTGCGAACTGCTTCTGCTTCGGGCACCGCGCGGCAAGAAAGACTGAAGAAAATGGCGTCGGCTGGTTCTTTTATACCCCTGTCGCACTGACGTCAGGGAAGAAGCGACGACAACCGACGCCGGACCTAGACTTTGGAATTCGGCCGACCGAGAACCCGCCTGACGTTAGGAAAACCCATCTGTTATGACTGCAGCTGTATGCACGATGAACATCCACTATATATAGGAATGTAAGAAAAAATGTACAAAAAATGTGATGGGCATGAACTATGGACTTTATCTCCTACACCACTGCCATCAAAATTTGTGTACAACAGAACCAAATGTAAAGGGATTTAAATCTCATCACTGTTACAAATTAATACAGATTTGGTAACTGGACTAATAAGTAAAGTCCACTCTCTCCTACAGTTTTGTTTCTCCTACAATAATTCCAGTGTGATTTGGCTGTTAGAATTCTGCCTGCACATTAAAAAGCTTTCATTTCCTTGCCTTACAATCAAAAGAACAGAAAGCCTGTCTACCTTTTTAAGCCTAATTTCTCATGTGGTTTAACAGATCATTTTGCCTCCAACTGAATGACATACCATAGACACAGGTAAATCCATAGTTTCCCTAAAAGGTACTGCCCACAAGCTTACATAAATAATCAGTTTTGCTGATGTTAGCAGCTGCTATACAGAAACATACAGTGTGTTGTGAAACAGTTTTACACTACATTTATTGTAGAAAAGAAAATAAACAGTACATGTTCACATTAATTGTTAGGGTTATAACCAGTCCTTCTTTCTGAAGGTCAGACCTGCTTTGGGCAGTTCTGCCCTGCAAAAACATAAAAAATGGCAAATGTCTTGGTACTGTACAAGAAAAACATACTTTTTGACTTTTCTATGAAAAAATACCCGCGGTAGTGGTGCTGCGGTAGCATTGTCGCCTCACAGGAAGACGTTGTCCCGTTCGATTCTCAGCTAGAGCGTCTTCTGTGTGGAGGCATGCGTGAATGGGCGTGCCTTCGTTGAAGGTTGTGCGTCAGGGCTGGTAACTCGGCACATAAAAATCCACTACCAAACATTAGCGGACCGGAGTCCCGCTGTGGCGACCCCCAACCAGGATAAGCCCAAAGACACAACAACTGCAGAAAGCTGAGATACTACAATTAAATCAATTAAATATCACATAAAACAGCATAAACTAACAGTGCACATCAGAGTCTTTATTTTGGTAAAAAAATTAATTTTTTTTTCATTGGTTGATGACATGGTTCATCTTACAAATACTCAAGCTTCTGTATGAATAGCCCACTTTGGACATCTACAAAGGTGGCAATTCCAACAGCTGACCACATTTTTTGTACAGTGATCTACTTGTAACTTCTGAAACTGCAATAGTTTCATAGACAGTAGTGTTAGTACTACACAACACACATAACTACTAACATGGGTAACCACTTGAATGTTGGGAACTTGTTTCAAAGAGTCCCAAATTACAGGATGAATAGCCAAAAAAAACGGTCCCTAAGCCAAGTGTGATATGGCCATTTCTTGGAATATTCCATTTTCTTTGAGAGATGCAGAGAGGGCTTGCCAGCAGCAAAGAAAAAAAAAGTTTAAAGGAGAAGAGCCATGTTTGACATTCACTTTTTTTCTGCTTTATCGGTCTTACTTTTTCAATGTGTTGGCACTCAACATTACGAGTGCAGACATTTCAACGGGAAGCCATGAATTTGTCATACTTAAGGATCACAGTTTTGATAAGTATTAGTATACTGCAGTATAACAAATCAAGGAGCAGCAATGCAAAAGATGTGGGAATGTACTGGATGAAGACATCTGTACCCGAGTTAAAAAAGCATCATAAGACAGGGAGTTGTACCGTTTTTGTAATGTGCTTATAAATTTGAGCAAAAATAGCAAAGTAAGTACATTTCTCCAACATTCAAATAAGACTTCCAAGTGCAGATACCCACAGTAACCTTTATCAGTAAAATGCATAAACCCTTAAGCTAATAAGTAAAACATCAAATGCAAGCATTCAAAGTTTAATAATATAATTCCTTACTTGAAATAGGTATGTTAAAAGTACTTCCTTTCCAAACAAAAGTACTATAAGCTGTGCAGAAAATACAAAAGAAATTGCACACAGCACATTCAAAACAGGCAAACAGCATTCAGAAAAAAATATTTTAACAGCTAAACCAAACAATTTCTAGCTAAAAGATGCACTGTGCCCACTCTATCTCTGGCTTTCATGCCAAAAAGACGACAGTGTAGTGTCCTTATATGTGATATAATACAGCTCCGTCTCCAAGGGTGTCTTTCAGAATGCAGACTGGAACTTACTTATGTAATTAACTGACTTGACCAAACAATCTGCCTCAACCCATGTAATCCCCAAGCAAGATTTCCTCTGGTTGTTACTTTTTAGATTTTAGAGGATGTGTTCTTGCTTCCACTATCACATGTCCAAGGGGGAGAAGTAAGAAATAGCAAGCCAGAATGCAGTTAAGGAAATCATCCCTCTCCTTTTTTTCATAAGGAAATCACCTTTGACTTAACTCACATCTCCAAGCAAGATTAGACTGCAACAGTACACACATTTGCAAAATCAAAAAGCAATGATTGTACACATGTATATCCTTTTTACCTTGCAAACAATTACCTTTTTTAAATTTGATTCATTTTTTCATGCACATTTCTTTGGAAAAACAGCAGCATTTTTTTCCATTTATTAATAATGCTGAGAAATTTTAAGAAATAAGAAACTGAAAGACTCCTCACTAGAACATGAAAAGCTAAACTGCAAATGGCTCGTTTTTTTCTTTTACAAAAAAAATGGCAATACTCCCTCAGAGGGCTTTAGCCTTTAAGACCATACAAACCTATGAGCTGATTATTTCAATAAAAATCATAACATTTTGAACAAAAGACATTTCAATGCATTTCAATGCATGGAAAAACAGAAGCACACACTGATTCAGAAACTCAGAAAAGTCAGTCCAGAGATATTCCCCCTGCCCCCAAGATACAGTATGCCAGATAACTGACAGTTACCATCAAAAATAGACCTGACTAATACTGTACCCTATACTATTTGTTTGGTTTGACTTGTTCTCAGGTTGGGGAGAGAGAGAATGTATTCCTAACTTCCTTTTTAAAACTCAGACTCTAAGGTATGTTTCTGTGGGGGAGAAACAAAGTGCAACACATGAAAATTGTACTGCATTTCTTCGACTTTTTTTTTTCCTGGTTGCTTGAGAATTCTAGTTGCTTGAGTTCCAGTTAACCGAGAGTTTAACCAGGTCCTGATTCATAATGCTTTCTATTTTAAGGACAGATGTTTTTGGCAGATTCAGGGAACCGCTATGGGGGCATCTTTTGCCCCCATTTATGCGGACTTATTCATGGCGTATGTGGAAGATCAGGTGATTTATGATATTGGTCACAATATTTATATCAATGAAATGGACATATGGAGAAGATATCTTGATGACTGCTGGATGGTGTGGAGAGCTGATATGGAATTTCTTATGGAATTTTTATAATATTTGAATGGCAATATATGGGGTACTGAATTTAAGTTGACTTATTCTAGATCTGAAATAACATTTTTGGATGTTTTGGTAAAAAGAACGGATATCAACACTCTTGATAGTGAGATATTTAGAAAATGTCCTCAATTCAATACCCTATTACATGCTACCAGTTTCCACCCCCAGCATGTCATCAAGAATATCCCTAAGTCTCAAATCCTTCGTGTCAAAAGGATTTGTTCCAGCACTTCCACATACGACCATCACAGAAGGGATCTTATATCCAGGTTTAAGAGTAGGGGCTACCAAGGGGGTGACATCACAAGGGCTAATCGTTTTGCGAACCAGCAAGATAGAACTGAGTTATTATTTTATCGGGTTCGGGATTCTGTTAATTCAGATTTGCTCAGATTGGTAACAACTTATGGGAGAAAATACTGTTGGTTTTATGAATATTATTCGTAATCATTGGCACTTATTAAAATTGGATGAAGTCCTAAATAGTTATACAGGGGATCGGTGTCATTATTCATTTCGTAAAGGGCGGTCTTTGGGATCTCTGTTTAGTCACTATAAGAGGGTTTATAATAAGGATGCATGCTTAACTACTCAAACTAATTTATTTGGTGGTTCAATATTGGGTTGTTACCCATGTGGTCATTGTACCTATTGCCCTAGGGTGTTAAAATGTCAGACCTTCTCTTCACACAATTGTCCACAAGTTTATAATGTTCTATGTTTTGCTAATTGTAGCACTTCTTGGGTGATTTATCTGGCCCAGTGCAATTGTCGAGCATTTTATGTTGGACAAACTTCCCGTCCTTTTAAGGTCAGGATAGGGGAACATCTCAGTGATATTATGAATAAAAAGGGTCCAGTTCTTTGTATAAACATTTCTACACACCCTACAGGCATCTTTTGTTTCATGGTTATTGATCACATTAAGGCTAGGCATAAACAATCTCATGTTTTACATGAAATGCTTACTAACAAAGAAAAAAATGTGGATCATCAAATTGGGGGCCATTTTTCCTCCGGGTTTGAATGACCATTTTTGAAGCATCCAGACACATATTGCGTTCTTTTACACATTATTATATTTGTTTATATACAGAATTATATATTTATTTTATGTGGATAGCAACTTGTGCATTATTAATATATGCACTAGAGGGCGCTCCTTGCATTTCGTACTAACTTATTTATAAGTAAGAAGACAGCATGTTAGGTTTTTTCATTTGTTACATCATGTTTGTTTGCTGAGGAAGGCTTTGCCGAAACCGGTACAACCATGTTGGTGTACAGTTACACTTTTTGCCGTTTCATTTTGAAATAAAATAGTATTGCCTATGCTACAGGAGTCGGGTGCTGGCCTTTTCTTTTGGAACTGAACATGATAAATCCCATATTCTTTGTCCTCAAACTACTGATACCTTACTAGAGGGACCCAATCATACCTCTGACTGGATAGCATGGCAAGCCTGGGTGAGGGTAACAAACCTATAGTCCTGTAGCATAAGCTGTTGAGAATGGGTCTATGTTCGCCACCTAAAAATAAAAAACCTGAACGGCAAAATATCAAACAGAAAACAGCACAACCAACAATTACCAAACATAGTCATAAAAAAAAAAAAAGTCATCGAATGGCCATAGTTGGCCAACATAGCAAATACAACCAACCAAGGTGGGCCCCCAACTATATAGATCAGCTCCAATATCGCACTACAGTGGGGAATACGGCAAATTTAAAAGGTTTCCCTTCACTTACCTTATCCATCACATTACTTCCTGGTTGACCAACTATGGCCATTCGAAGAATTTATTTTCAGTGACATCATTGTTCCGTAACTGTTGGTTTCCGTCTTCCGTTCGATATTTCACCATTTGGGTTTTTTATTTTTCAGTAGCCAAACATAGACCCATTAAGAATAGGTATGGAGAAAGGATACAAATTAAGTATTTCCAAGATACAAGTGCATCTTGGGTACTATACTGCTACTTGTGATCAATGCTAATGCCTAAAGACTACATTACATTTAAAACGTAATTTATTACTTTTATTTATTTACTGACATTTGATTACTGGGAAAGTCTGACTAGGTAGGAGCCCATTTTCAGTGAAGGCTCAGGGAGAAAAGTTCCAAAATGTACAGTGGCATAAAATCTTACCATAATGGTAGATGTCTTTTCTCTTCACTGTTGCAGTACTCATTACTACAGGCATCCCCTTCCAAGGGCAACCCGACATCCAGCTAGTATATCAAAGCCTTTAGGTTGCTTTAAGGTATGCCGTATGCCACATGTATGCTCCTCGTGTATGTGTAGGACATAAAGGTGACATCTGGACGTGCCGCCCGCAGAACTGACAGCCCCAGTAGGAACACCAGTCCAAGGAATAAAGAGGTAATCAGTACATCCAGAAGAGAAATGGACAGAGGGATAGAATAAATACTGCAATAGTGAAGAGGGCTCCACCGCTGCACTATTCAGTCCCTCCCTCCGCCCCCCTGGTCCATTTCTCTTCTGGATCTACTGATTACTTTGTCTATTCCTTGGACTGGTGTTCCTACTGGGTCTCTCAGTTCTGAGGATGCTATATCCGGACGTCACCTTTATGCCCTATGCGTATGTATGGAGCATACGTGTGATGTATGGCATACCTTAAAGCAACCTGAAGGATTTGGTATACTGGCCGGATGTCAGGTCGCCACTGGCAGGGAATCCCTATTGTAATGAGTACTGGCACTGTGTAGCGAAGTACATCTAGCGTTATGACAACATTTTACACAACTGTACTTTGTCCTTCCATTTCACTGTTGCAGTATCATTACAATAGGGAGAGTGTCAAAGCTCTGGAAGAAGCCAGACAGGAGGAAGGACAAGCAGAGCTCTCTAGGAAGCCATGAAGGATGACTAGCAAAACCAGCTCTAGCTCTGGAAATTCCATCTAAACTGTAGTGTTGGGTAAAGGTATGCACAGAGGTCCAGGTATCTGCCTGAAGAATAGAGTTAGCATCCAAACTCTTGGAAAAAGTACCAGAAGAAGCCACAGCTCTAGTAGAATGAGCCTGAGCACAAGGAAGGAATGCTCTTACAGTGAAATGAATAACAAAAAGAAATGGCTAAATCCAAGAAATATTTTGCTTGGACACAGACAATCCTAAGGACCTCAGATGAAAGGGAACAAAAAGCTGCTCAGAATTTACAAAAAGTCTTTGTTTTATCCAAATAAAATCTGAGTTGTCTATGCACATCCAGTACAAAGGGACGCACTTGTCCTTATCGAACACCAGAAAAAGAGCACAAGCCAAAGGGGCTTGAAGGTCAGACACCCGTCTGGCAGAAGTAAGGACAAACAAAAGTAAAGTCTTCCAAGAGCAACGCTGCAAGAAAACTGAGGCTGACGGCTCAAAAAGAGACTGGGCAGTTTTTCTAAAACAAAATTAAGATCCCAAGGTGGAGGAACAGGCTTCCTGGGAGGCCTAATATGAAGGACACCTTTAATGAATTATTTAGCTACAAATCTAGAAACTAAAGGAGTTAATAAAGGCAGACAAGCAGATATAGCTGATAAGTGGGCCTTAACAAAAGAATAAGCCAACCAGGCATTGAGCACTTCATACAGGTATGAAAGAACTAAAGGAACATCCACAGAAAGTGAATCCAGGTTATAAGAAAGACACCAAACAGAAAATCTCTTCCATTTGGATAAGTCGGATTTCCTAGTAAGGGGTTTCATGGCCTCCTGTAGGACCCTTAAGCACATCCTCAGAAAAAAGGTGTCTATGTGCAATTGAAAGCCTACCACCCACAATGACAGCGGAAGAGTGGATAGGTGGGGATGGATGACAGATCCCTTGCCTTGTGTGAATAGGTCCACCCTGTGAGGTTAGTTTGTGACAATTGCCCTTGTCTAAATGCAGAAATGGGAACCAATGCTGTCTTGACCAAAAGGGAGTCACCAACAAGATTTTGGGAGCAACCTATTGTATTTTGAACAGGACTTTTGGAGTGAGGGGAAGGGGAGGGAAAGAATAAAGAAACATCCCCTTCCAAGAAAAAGAGAGGGCATCCACCTTCCAAACCAGACGACATGGGACTCTGGCACAAAGTAGACGAAGCTGCCTTTTCAGAGGGGAGGTAAAAAGATCCAGCTGAGGAGTACCCCATTGGTGGACAATGTCCAGAAACACATCCCTGTGATGCATCCATTTGCAGGATTAACTAATGGACCTGCTCCATCTGCCGCAATGTTCTGACCTGAAGGAATGTACACTGCCTGAAGAGTCACTTGGAACTGGACAGCTAGTTCCCACACTAGGTGTGCCAGCAAAGAAGATGAGGCCTTGCATCTCCCACTGTGGTACTGTAAACACCTCGAAAGGTCCTCAGGAGAAAAGAGGATGAAAGGCCCGAAAAGCCAACAGAAGAGCTCTCATCTCCTTGACACTGAAGTTGTCTTTCTGCTGATGAGGCTACCAGACTCCCTGCACCTTTAGCAATCTGAAAGCTGCTCTCCATCCCACATCTGAGGAGTCTGTGAACAGCTCCTGAGAGGGAAGAGGTGAATTAAAAGACAGCCCTGGATTGAAAGTCAACTGCTGAATCCATCAATGAAGTTCCTGCTTAAGACATGGAAGAAGAGTTACTAAAAAATTGAGGGGATGAGAATGCTCAAGCCAAACTGACTTTAGAAGCTACTGAAGTTTTCTTATGTAGAGTTTGGCAAAAGGGATCATATGAAGAGTGGAAGCCATGAAGCCCAGAGCTCTCAGAAATTCTCTTGCTGTTACTGAGGTCAGAGGAAGAAGGGACTGAAAAAAGGAAAAAAAAAAAAAAAAAGAAGTTATGTACTCACCATAACATTCCATCCGTGTTGTCCATTTTCATTCTTCCTCAACCTGTGGGTTTGGATCCGAACCTCAGATCCAACTTGCCCACTTTCTATAGCCCTAGGATCAGATTCTTGAGCTCCTCCCTTACTCACAATGCATCATTCCCCCAGATTACCTCAGATCAGGTTTGCTGCTAACACAGAATAGAATGTCTACCTCTATATACAAATTAGAAACAGACAGAATAAAGTTCAGAGACTCAAACAGGAATTGCATTACTATAGCCATATCCGTTCAGTCTTTCACAGTTATGGACAGGGGGATGGGGGGGGGTTGAGGCAGAATTAAATTGGACAACACAGATGGAAAGTTATGGTGACTACTTAACTTCATCTGATGTTGTCATTTTCATTCGTTCCTCAGCTTGTGGGACAGAGTCCCCAGCTACAGTAATCTTGGGAGGCATTCATGCAAGGATATTCTGGAGAACTACAGAACCAAAAAACTACTCTATTTCTAGCAACAATATCCAGTTTGTAATGTGCAACAAAGGTATGGGAGTTCGACCAAGTGGCAGCCACACAAATGTCCTCAATCAAAACTCTGGAACAGAAAGACTGCGATGTAGACACATCTAATAGAATGAGCTTCGACATGCTTAGGTAATCCATTTAGCCAAAGTGATTTTGGACACTGGCCTCCCCATTCTAACATTTGAAAAGGAGACAAAAGTACAGTTGTGTACACTTACCATAACTGTAGATGTTTGAGTGTATTCACTGTTGCAGTCATTACATTTGGGTAATCTGCTGGCAGGTTGTCCTCAGTCGGCCTGAATTCCAAAGTCTTGGGTCCTGCGTCAGTTGCTGTCTCCTCTTCCATAACGTCAGGTCGTCAGGGGTATAAAACATGCAGCCGACACCATTTTCTTTCGTTTTTCTTGCCCCAGATGTCAGGTGCCCCCAAAAAGGTAGCAAAAAATATGTATATATAAATACATGCATCAATATAAACTTTACCTTCATCTACAAGCAAATACACCACATAGGTTGTAGAAAATAGAGAAGGAAAGCTAAACTCCAGAATGAAAGGGGGATGGCGGGAGGGTAACCTGGACTGCAACAGTGAATACACTCAAACATCTATATTTATGGTAAGTGTAACTGTACTATGTTCATCGTGTTTCACTGTTGCAGTCATTACATTTGGGTAGAATCCCAAAGATATGGTTGGGTGGCTGTAGCTAAACAGCATTAGGTGCGGCTATAAGGCCCTGCAGAACTGCAGTGGCAAAGCCTGCCATGGACTTAGAGTAGAGAGGCAAATGATAATGCTTTGTAAAGGTGTGAACAGAATCCAAGTAGCAGCCTCTAGAATGTCTTTGGTTGGTACTCCTCTGAGAAAGGCTGCTAAAGTAGCTGCAGCTCTGGTGGAATGAGACGTAATGCCCTTGGGCACAGGTTTACCGCGGTGTAAGTAGCAGAAATGAATGCAGTGGCTTATCCACTTTGAAATCGTCTGCTTCGAAATAGCCTTTCCTTCTGATCCTGCAGCATATGCCACTAGAAATTGCTCAGTTTTTCTTAGAGCTTCAGTCCTGCTCAAGTAGAATCTTAGCTGTCTGTGCACGTCCAAGGAATAAAGAATTCTTTACCCCTTGTTCTGCGGATTTGGATAAAAGGTTGGCAGATGAATAGTCTGGTTAAGTGCCACACTGGAAACCACCTTAGGCATAAATGTAGGATTTGTCCTCTGAGACGCACTGTCTGGGTAAAATATGATAAAAGGCTCTACAGCCATGAGGGCCTGTAGCTCTGAAACTCTTCTTGTTGAAGTAATTGCTAGTAGCACAGCTGTTTTCCATGATAAGAACTTCATATTAGCGGTAGCAGCTGGTTCAAATGGAGGCAGTGTGAGCTTTTCCAACAAATAATTGAGGTCCCATGCAGGTATTGGTGATCTTCTCGGAGGCCTTAAATTTTTGGCTCCTCTAAGTACTACTTTAGTAAAGGATGAGAAAAGATTGGTGGCACTGTATTGTAATGAGCCGAACTGGCAGAGGCATGGATTTTAATTGATGAAAAAGACAGGCCTTTGTCAAGCATCTCAGTTAAGTATTGTAATATCTGAGGAATATTTGGTTCTGCTGTATCAGTTCCTTGTGCTTGATTCCAAGCACAGAATCTCTTCCATTTATCAGCATAAGATTTTCTAGTACTAGGCCTTCTGGCTTCCAAAATGACATCCATCACAGCTTTACTGAAAGGTGTTGCTTGTATAACTACATGATCAGCCATGCTGCTAGGTTCAGTGTCTGGAATTGATTGTGCAGGATCTGATTGTTTTGCTGGGACAGTAGTTGAGGTCTTTGAGGTAAGGTCCAAGCTGGGTATTGAGACAAGTTCCTTAGCATTGGGTACCAGTATTGGCGGGGCCAGTCTGGGGCAATTAATATCATCTTTGGTTTCTCTAGTCTGACTTTTAGGAGGACCTTGGGAAGAAGAGGCAGAGGAGGAAAGGTGTAAACTGATGGGTTTTTCAAACTGAAGCATAGGGTGTCCACTTTCCATGCTTGTCTGTGATAAGTCCTTGTGCAGAATCTTTTCAATTGATAATTTTGAGGAGAGGCAAATAGATCTATGTCTGGGCTCCCGCATTTCTTTGTTATCATGCTGAAGACTTGTGGATCTAGTTTCCACTCGCGAGGATCCATAAGGTTTCTGCTTAAATCGTCTGCCAGAGTATTTTGCTTTCCTGGCAGGAATTGAGCTTGAAGATGTATTTGGTAAGTCAAAGCTGTGTCCCACAGTGTCATGGCTAATCTGCAAAGGGGGTATATGAGTGTGTGCCCCCCTGCTTGTTTATATACCACATGACCATGGTGTTGCCCGTCTTTATCAGTAATTGTCCTGGATGAAGTAAGTCCTTGAAGGCTGTTAGGGCATTTTGAACAGCTAGCATCTCTTTCTGGTTGATATGTAGATGCATTTGTTTTGGGGTCCATATGCCCTGAATGCATCTTCCCGACATGTGGGCCACCCAGGCATAATCTGATGCGTCTGTTGTTAAGGTCTGGCTGGCAGGGGGTAGTAGAGTGAAGGTCAGTCCCATGTTTTGGTGACATGCCTTTGCCCACCAGAGAAACTCCTGTTGTGGGCAGGGAACGAGAAGAATCATTGTTTCCAGACTGTGATAATGTTGACTCCGTAAACTTTTTAGGTACCATTGAAGTTTCCTCATATGCAGTCTTGCATATGGAATCAGTAGGATGCAGGATGCCATGAAGCCCAAAGCCTGCAGAATCTGTCTTGCAGATAACTTGGGTTTTTGCTGCCATCAGTTTGAAGTAAGTAGTCAGTTGCCTTTGCTTGTGTGGCGTGAGGTAAGCCATCTGGGCAGTTGTATTCAAGCTTGCATCCAGGAATGTTATCTTTTGAGAGGGTACCAGTTGTGATTTCTTTTCATTTATTGTGTACCCTAGGCATGTTAGAAGCCTTTTCACAAACGCCATGTGTTGAAGAAAAATGTCCTTGTTCTCTGCTTGAATGAGACAGTCGTCCAAGTAAGGATATATTTGAATACTTCTTTGCCTGCAAAATGCTATTACTGGTACCAGGCACTTTGTAAAGACCCTGGGCACAGTAGATAAGCCAAAGGGCAGTGCAGAGAATTGGTAATGCATTAAGCCAGCCTTGAATCTGAGGTATCTTCTGCACGATTGCCTTATTGGGACATGCAAGTATGCCTCTTTTAGGTCTAATGTCAACAGCCAAGCATTCTTGCCCAGCATGGGCAGAAGCTGCTACAAAGTCAGCATTTTGAATTTTGGAATGTCCAGGTATGTGTTCAAAACTGATAAATCCAGTATTGGCCGCCAGGCCTTGTCCTTTCTGGATACCAAGAACAGTCTTGAGTAAAAACCTTGTCCTTTTTCCTGTTCTGGTACTAGCTGAATGACCCCCATATCCGTGAGGGACGTAACCTATTTCTGTGTCTCTGCCCATTGATTTTTTGGCAGATCTGGCCAACCGTTTGCCATTGGCAGAGTATGGAAATGGAATCTGTATCCCTGTGATACTAAGTTTAGCACCCACTTGTCCAGGGTTATTAACTGCCAACTGTGAGCAAAAAGTGCTAATTTTCCCTCTAAGGGTGCTGCCAAAAGATAAGTGCTTGGGGCAGGTAGAGAGAAGTCATTGGGACTGTCTTCTGTAGGTTTGCGCTTCATCTCCTCCAGATTTGGAGGTAGAAGCGCCCCATTGCTTTGACCTGTATGAATCTTGCGCCTGATATCTGGAACCCTTACGGCATCTGGATTTGCCCCTCTGAGCTCTGTCTGACACAGGAAAGGACCAATTTTTTGAAGGCCAATGTCTACTGAATCTTGGTGGCTGCACTTGTAAGAAGTCTTTTACAGTTTGAATAGACTTAGTTTTGTCTTCCATTTTCTTTAAAACCTCTTCTGCCTTAATACCAAACACAGTATCATGCTGTAAAGGTGCATCTAGCAATTTAGCTTTAACATGATCAGGTAAATTTTGTTCCTTTAGCCAGGCATGCCTCCTAATCACAGACCCAGTAACTGCGGCCCTGCAGGAGGCCTCTAAGGAATCAAAACCACATTGCAAAGTATGCATTCCAACCTATTCAGCTGCATGCAATGTTGTTGTTTGTCTTTTGGCTTTTCCCGGTAAGGGGTCGCCACAGCGGAACTCCGGTCCGCTAATGATTGGCAGTAGATTTTTACGAAACGCCAGCTCGACGCTCAACTTCAACGAAGGCACGCCCATTTACGCACGCATGTCTTTCAAACGCTACCCAACCACGGGGAGGACATGCAGACTCCACACTGAAGGCACTCCCAAGCCCAGCCGAGAATCGAACGGGAGAACCTCTTGCTGTGAGGTAACAACGCTAGCGCCGTACAACCGCGGCTACACCAATAATTCCTGCAATTATTTATTTTATGCACATTCAGACATCAACATCATTTTCTGTTTCAGCACTCCCATAACATGTTGATACTTGAGCATATGAAATTGCCAGTTTAAGGCCCTAATTGCCAAGGTTGCAGATGTATAAACCTTTTTTCCCCATCTATCCAGTGCCCTTGAATCTCTGTCAGAGGGGGTAGGATTTTTTGCTGTTGAGGCCTTAACTCCCTTTGGACCCTGTGAAATAGTTTCAGGATCAGCAGCAGGGTTTCTAAATAAAAATTTATGTGAGTCAGGGACCCTGTAATATCTGTCAGGCTTGCTGGGAGCCGGAGGTAAGGAGTCAGGGGTCAAGCTTGACTCCGAAAACACATCATCCACAATGTCTAAAACAGGGGGTATGGCTAAAGGCCTGTGCTGAGGGAGAAGAAGGAAATCCCTGAGCCTCTTTTTTGATTCTGAGAAATCTTGACTCTCCCAGTGAAAATGCTCCCTCAAAGTATGCAAAGTTTCTCCAAATGAATAATCCTCAGGAAGTGATGCAGATGGTAAAGACTCCTCTGCATCTGAGTCCTCATAGGGCGGTATAGATAATTCCTGATCAGAAGAGGAATCAGAAGAAATAGAAACCTGATCTGAAGATTCATAATCAGTGTCTTGCCTAGGCCTCTTATCTGGAGGGGGATGGGTACCCCTGATCAAGGTAATAAGGTCTTCAGCCATTTTGATCATCTGTTTTTTAGGCATGGAGGCCTGTGCACGTGGCTCATGCGTCAGTTTTTAAGTTTTAGAAGTTGCTTTTGTCTTTAGTTTTGCAGCTGTCGTCGGTTTGTTATACAGATGTTGAGGCCTGAATACACCCTCAGAAGCCTGCTCAGCGGCTCCGAACTCATCCGAGGGAGATACATCCGTCGGTCCAATACTTTGTGTATCTCGCGGCCCAACTAACTCCACATGGGTGTCGGTAGGGGCCTGCGACTCGAAAGTAGCGGATATCAGGGGCTGTGAAAGTGCCTGACTGACTACCAGCGAACCGGCCACTGGCTTAGGAGAAGCTTTGTCGGTTTTGGAACTCGACTGTCTTTCTCTGTCCTTTTCTTTGTGTTTTTTATGTATTCTGGTAGTCGGATTGCTATCTGACGACATTTCTGGGTAGTTAAATCTGTTTCCAAAATACTGTGAGGCAAAAATATACAGACGCTTAATAGTGCGTTGGTTAAATCTAGCACAAAACTGACAGCCAGGCATGTTGCGATCAGGGCCTAGGCAAGGAATACAGTATAAATGGAAATCCTTATGAGGTATTTGCTTCCCACATGTAATACAATTATTAACTTTTTCTGACATCGGTATGGAGCAAGAAAAAAAGTTCCCAACAAGGTACTTAGCTTTAGTGAAGACTTTGGTTCTGAAATTCAAACTCGAATATTTCAGTAGTCGGCCGACCGGCACTTGCGAAATGCTTCTGCTTCGGGCACTGTGCGGCAAGAAAGACAAAAGAAAATGGCGTCGGCTGCATGTTTTATACCCCTGACGACCTGACATAATGGAAGAGGAGACAGCAACCGACGCAGGACCCAAGACTTTGGAATTCAGGCCGACTGAGGGCAACCTGCCAACAGATTACCCAAATGTAATGACTGCAACAGTGAAAC
Source organism: Protopterus annectens (assembly GCF_019279795.1). NCBI lineage: Eukaryota > Metazoa > Chordata > Ceratodontiformes > Protopteridae > Protopterus > Protopterus annectens. Next base: position 936,116,228 of record NC_056732.1, on the reverse strand, counting down.
ACAAAGAACATCAGCTAGTCAGTTTTTCTGAAAGATTTTGTTCTATCTAGATAAAAACGTAGCTGTCCATGAACATCTAGAAGATGATGAATATAGTCACGCTTGTTTTGGAAATTGGGGAAGAAAACTGGTTGGTTAATAACCTGACTGATATTGCTTTCGGAGGCAACTTTGGGCAAAAAAGGATTGGTATGCAAGGTCACTCTTTGTTTTTGAAAAAAAAAAAACAAATATGGAGGTTTGGATGACAGTGCTTGCAATTCAGATAACTTTCACTTCAGCTAGAAGGGTATCAAAAATGCAGTCTTCTAGGAAAGATATTGAAGTCTACCTTGGCTGAAGTTTCAAAGGGGGGGTTGAACAAGAGCTAGTAACATCATGAAGTCCCAAGAAGAAGAGGGGTCTTTATAGGACATCTGAGTTAAAATGTACCCCTGAGGAAGGTCTTACACAGTTTATATGAAGCAAGTGAGGATGAATTGTCCCCAGTGTGATAATTTGAGATGACTGCCAGTTGTACCTTAACAGTAGAAAAACTTGCCAGTCTTGGAAAATTTAAGCAAGAAAGTCTAGAACTGCAGAGATAGGAGCTGTAAAAGGGTCAAAATGTTTTTGGTAAACCCATATCAAAAACCTCTTCCATTTACATTTACAGAGTTTTTACTGGTAAAAAGTTTTATGTGAGGATATTAAAATCCTCTGAACCGGTGAAGCCTTGGTGTTTCTAGCCATCATAGAAATTGGAGAAACCATGCAGTCACTTTTAGTCCTAGAAAATCTGGATGAGTCTGCCCTGATGGGTGGGACAGGAGATCTGGATACAGTTGCAGCATCCACAGATGACATATTAAGTGAGAACAAAGGAAGGGGAGCCAGACCTGTCGAGGCCAAAAAGTAACAATGAGGAACATCTTGCTCTTCAACCTCTGTGCTTTCTGAAGAAACTTGGGTGTAAAGGGTAATGGAGGGTAAGCTTATAGTAGACCGGAGGGCCAAACATGGATGAGAGCATCTCTCGGTGACCTTCGCAGAGGAGGGATCAGGGCAAAGAACCTGCTGCATTTGTTGTTGAAGGGCAATGTAAAGGGCAGTGAAGGGCATGGTTGAACCCATTTGTGGAAAGTCATGTTTGCTACTGACTGGTTTAGAGACCACAAGTGAGGCATCAGGATAACTCTGCTACGCCTGTCCGCGAGAATGCTGAACTTTCCTGGAATGTGCATTGTGACTACGAAGTGGTTGGAAGACATCGCCCATTGATAAACCCTCACTGCTTCTCAAAATAGGGGGGTAAAAATCTGGTGTCTCCTTGCTTGTTGATGTGCCATACCAAGGACATGTTTATCCATTTGTATCTCAATAGTTCCTAGTGAGAGAAAGCTCTCAAGTGCTTGCAACGCTAGAAGCACCACTCTCATCTCTAGGACACCGATATGTAAATTAACCTCTTGTGTTGACTATGTGCCTTGGACTGTCTGACCCAGGTAATGCCCCCCTCACCCCAGCAGGGAAGCGTTCATGGTCAATGTGGCATTGGAGGGGAGGAAGAACAAACAGTCATCCTTGCTCGACTTCTTCCATGTGAAGCCACCACAGAAGCGAGTCCTTGTACACTCGGGACAATGTGATTGGGTGATTCAGTGGACAGAAGTGTAAAGACCAATGAACCACCAGCATCCACTGAAGGATTCTCATATGCGAGTGTGCTGTTGGAATCAAGGTTACCGTGGCAGCCATTGAACCTAATGCTCTGAGGGCTATACTTGCTGGGGTTTGGGAATGTCCACAATTTGTTTAATGTGTGATCTTAAGGTGGATATCCTGCCTGAAGGCAGGTAGGCTAGGCAACTGGCTCTCTCTAGACGTATTCTTATAAAATCTACCAACTGTATGGGATGTAAATTTGATTTCTGCATGTTGATCATAATGTCCAAGGTAGGGGCTATGTGTAGAAGATAGTCCCTGACTTGTAGTAGTAGTAGATGGATGCCTGATGCTGTTAGCAGACAGTCACCTAGGTAAGGAAACACATTGAATACAAGCAGTCTCAAGTGAGCTGCTATTACCGCCATGCATTTGGTGAACACCCTGGGGGTTGTGGTGAGACCAAAGGGGAGTACTCAACTGATAATGACTGTCCCCCAGCCGGAAGTGCAGAAACCTTTTGGAATGCCTGTTCATTTTGATAGGACAGTACAAGTCCTGAAGGTCGATTGAGCACATACAGTTATCCTTTTGTAATAGCGGCAGAATGGACTGAACCATAGGTTCATAGGTTCATACTAGGCTATCTGCCCGAGGGCATTTACAAGCCTAGCCCATAGTTTTGTGGCTTACGCCACCCCTTTAGTATGGGGAACTATACCCATTATTTTGCTGTGCCTCTGTTGAGCAGTGACACTGAGGTAATCCCTGGGGTATATCTGCGATCTCCCATCCATTGATCAAGATTTCTCTTGAACAAGGCCAGCGAGGTGCTCTGCCTCACATATACCGGGATTTTATTCCACAGCATAGGGAGTCTTTGGGTGATGAATCTATCCCTCCAGCACGCCTATTAATAGCCGTGTCGAGGTTTAAGTCTCCGCCTTGTGGCTCTGACGGATCTAGATTTTTGAGGTGAAGCATATTCATCAAATCTGGGTTTGACATGGCCTTGTATGTTAGGCAAAGGTCACCTCTGAGCAAGCGGTGGCGACTGAATAGAGCTGGAGTTCTTTCAGTCGGGCAGCATAGGACAGATGTTTGAGACCCTTTATCCTTTTGGTGAGGAACTTTGTGGCCTCTCCAGCTGCTGCAAGTGTCGGGTCAGATACATTCAATGGGGCATTGTACTCAATCATTGGTCTGATGAGTGATGAGTATAGGGAGACTATGACCTCCCTTGATCTAGATGAGAATCCTTCATGATAAGGTGGGCAATGTAGAAGGTCTTCCTAACTACTTTAGCTACATGGGTGTCGAATGACAGACTACTATCAACCTGGGTCCCCAGGTCCCTGATAACTTCTTCTGTGCTCAGTGGATGCCACCTATTTGGTAGCTAGGGGTAACCTTGTTTTTCCCGAAGGGTATGACTATGCATTTTTGGCATTTAACTTTAGGCCATGGCTCTGGCACCAGTTATCCGCTTCTGTGAGACCCTTCTGAAGGATATCTGTGTCAGATGTGTTTTCTAAGTTTGCAGTCATCTGCAAACTTTGTCAGCCATAACCCTCCTGTGTTTGCTTGTACTGGAAAAGTAGATGCCAAACAAGAGTGGGCCCAGGACTGAGCCCTGTGGTACACCACTTGTGACAGGCTTTGAGTCTGACATGGCGCCAGCAACTCTGACCCTGTGGGTTCTGTCACTCAGCCAGTTTGCAACCCATCTTGTGATGTATGGGTTAACATTTAAGCTGATGAGTTTTTCAATGATACCCGAGTGGGGTATTGTATCAAGGCCTTCGCCAGATCGAGGTAGGCTGTATGGACTGCCTTTCCTCATCAATGGCTTTGGTGACTGTTTCAAAAGTCAACCAAGTTTAGAAGGCATGATCTGCCTTTGACAAAGCCAAACTGGGATGGATCCAAAGTCTGCAAATTCCTATGTCTTTATTTATGAGGTCCATTATGATCCTCTCCATGGCTTTGCAGATAAGGCTTGTCAAGCTAATGGGCGGTAATTTCCAGGGTCGGTGGAGGCACCGCCTTTGTGAAGTGGGACCACAGTTGCAGTGCGCCACTCCTGGGTATGTATCCAGAGGTAAGACTATGATTAAACAGCTGTCATAGCTGTGGGTTTAATTCCTCGTTGAGTTCGTGGAGCACACAGCCGGGGACACCATCAGGTCCCATGGATGCTGTGTTTTTTGCTTTGGAGAGAGCAGTTCTCACTTGGGCATTGGAGATGTTTGGTGGGGTGCAATCGCTTGGTATAGATATCTCTCCTCTTGGGAGGGAGAAGTTTGCACTGAACCTGTCAGCCAGTATGTTGGCAATGTCTGTAGGATCAGTAATCTTCACATCATTTTGAACTAGTTCTGAGCATATCTGGGAGTTTCCTCCCAGATTTCTAACATAGCTAAAGAAGGCCTTATGATTGTCTTTTGAGTCTTTAGCTATTTTTCTCTCAAAATTTGCTTTGGATGATTTTATGAGAGCTCTTAGTTTTACTTATAGTGATCAAGGGTGTCTTACCTTTTAAGGATTTTGCTCTATCTTGTAGTAGCTTCCTCCTTTTGTTGTAGAGTTTGTTTATGGCTGGGGTCCACCAGACTGGACGCTTGCCTTTGGTACAAAGAGTCTTTGTTTTGCTTGGGATTGCCTTATCCATGCAGTCCTGCAGGTGCTGGTAGAAGGCATTTGTAAGTGATTCAGCGGCTTGAGTACTGTTTTCCCTTAAAGGAGACCACACTAGTCTTTAGAAGTGTGAAGTCAGCTTGAGAAGTTCTTTACTGTGGTCTTTTTATTTCAGGTGGGGTGGGATGAGGACCTCCAGCGAGATTAGTTTGTGATCTGATCTCACCAGTGAGGGGTATACTTCCGGTGTTGAACATTGTGCTCCCATGTTCGTGATGATGAGATCAAGTATGTTTTCTCCTCTTGTGGGGATGGTGACTAGTTGTTCCATGGCATTTGAGTTTATGAATTCCAGGAACTTTTGGGCTAGGGTGTTTGGGCTTGAGTAGTGTTCCCAGTCTATATTAGGGTAATTGAAGTCACCTAGTATGATGGTGTTTGGTGATACATTTATCCCTCTAGTGTTTTCAGGAAGGCCATGTGAGGTTCCTGAGTTTGTGAGGGTGGCCTGTAACATGCTACAATTTGCAGAGCAGTCTTGCCTATGGTTAATTGCACCTGGATGGTCTCCGATGCATCACCAGTCTTGAGGTGTGGGTGTCTTTGATGAATATGGATACCCTCCTTTCTTGGTATTGTCTGGATTTTGGGGCGAACGCATGATAAGAGGTAAAACCTGATAGTGCTGGGGTGCTCTCAGGAGCCTTGAACCAGGTTTCTGTCACTGCACAGACATCGATGTTCTCCATACTGAGAAGGGCCTGCATTTTGAGATTTAGACTTCTGGCATTGAGCAGCATTACCCTTAGTTTTTTCCTTTTTGTGTTCTAGGGTGGTAGGTTTAGAATTTGAGCCTTGCCTAAAAGGCACTATGGGGTGGCAAGAGCCTTTGCCAATATCCGAATCCCAGGGTGACAGGTGCAAGCCGCCTTTAAACTGAAACAGCGTGGCTTGTCCAGCATGTCATCCCAGGCAGACAGACATTGGATCCCTTTGAATGACACCAGAGTTTAAGCCAATTGTTAAAGCTGATCATCTTATCACTGTATTGTGGCATCATTCTTGGTGAAGGTAGGATACTGCTCAAGGTCAGGGTCATACCTGCCTGGGCTACATAATCAGAGAGCTCCTCAATGTCTCTTTTCATGTAGTCCAAGGAGGTACGTCTCAGGTCGTTTACACCAGCGTGGACAATGACTGAGTCGTATTTGTACCTGCTGTTGAGAGACCTGAGTGCTTGCGTTATGTGGCGGATTCTAGCGCCCGACAGGCAGCTTACTGTGACCTTCTCCTTACTCAGTCTGGTGAGTGTGTCTGACTATGGAGTCACCAATGACTAGTGTGTCTGGCATTGTGTTTGGCCTTAAGGGCTGTGACTGTTTGACACTCTGACTGTGAGGTCTATGTGTGGAACTTTGAACTGTCTACTGATTTGCTGAGGAATGCTAAGTCCAAGATTGGCCTGAGGTCCCCTGTCTTCTTCAACATTAAAAAGAACCTTGAGTAGATTCCGGATCTGAGTTGGTCTGGTGGGACCTCCAGGATGACTTTTTTTTTTTTTGCAGCTTAATAATTTGTAATGCTGCTTCCTCCCTCTGATTGGGTGGATCGGGGACTTTTTTTCCCTTGGTTTTGGTATTTGGAAAAGTGGAATGGAATATAATCTGGATATGATCCTTTGCACCCAATGAGCATTTGTGATGGCTAACCAGGCGCCCGGGTGCAAGGATAAGCACTCCCAACTGCTTCCAGGGAGGAACAGTTGGGCAACCTCTCAGGAGAGCTGAAAGGATCTACCCAAGAAAGAATCATGTGATCCTTTATTATGCGGACACCCATTGCCACGTGGGTGGCATCTACCATTACAGTTGTTTCCTCCTCTGCTTCTGGAAGAAAAACCTCCATGTGGTTCCTGAAAAGGACCTTGAGACTTTTTGAACCACATTTTTTATGACCACACTGGTTCCTGGAGAAAGGTAGAGGAGCTGGATCCGAAGGCTTCCAAACACACAGATTCCTCATGGGTAGAGTTTTAGGCAGACCATCCACGTTTCTGTTGAAGGATTTCAAGAAAGTCTCCAAGAGAGACATTTTTAGGTAGAGATCCTGGGGACCCTTTCACCTCACTAAAGTCTGTGTCTCAGTGATGGATTTCCTGCGGGAATCCAGGTACCCCCTTTTGCATTCTCTTACGAGTGGCCTCCTCAGTAGGCTGCTCTAGGGAGATTTTGGAAGAGACGGGGGAGCTCAGAAACTGGAACTGGTTGGAAGCTCTACTGACCTGGCTATCCTGGAGGACTCAAGGACAGGATCCAAAGCAGGGGGTGGGACACTGATTCAAGGATGTGAGAGTCGGGGCTCTTCTAGGTAGAGAAATAACCCTCTCCACCACATAAAAAAACAGAAAGACCCACAGGAGTGGAAGGCAGTCTCTTTGGAGCTGAAACTCCTGGAGCAGACAACCCCCAAGGCCCACAAACCTCCCACTATGAGGGGGGAGTCGGCTCAGAGAAGTCAAATGCCAAAGCTCCAAGGGGAAATGACAGCTCCAAAAACTTAGCCGAAGTCAACCCCTTGGATCCTACGTCAAAGCTTTGACTCCAACAGCAGTTCTGCACAGACATGGTCGGAGCTGAACAGCTCAGGTAGATGGTTGGAGTCATAGTGACAGGCACTGCTGGTTCCGATGTCTCAACTCTCAGGGCCTTCAGATCCAAGGACTCTGAAGCAAGTGGTCAGATCGGAGAAGGAGCAACTGTGATAAAGATAGATGGGCAGCTCATGGATCTGGAAGAGAATGGAGCTTGCAAAATCCCCATCTGGATTTGTGTCCTAAGAAATTTCCTCATCATTCTATAAGCCTCATCTACTGAAAGACTGCAGGAAGGCCTGACAGATGAGGAGGTGGAGGAAGGCCTGGAAGAACTTTTAGGTGACTGCTGTAGCCCAGTAAATCCAAGAATCAAAGGGAGCTGCTCGGGGGAGGTCCTAATAGTAATGATCAGGGAGCTAGTCACAGCCGGTGTAGTATCTGAATGCTTCAGATCCAAGGTCTTCTGAACCTTTTTTGGCGGTTCAGTCAGCCTTATCCGGAGAACACTTACGGTGTTCTCGGGATTCTTTTGTTTTCTTGGAGATTTGAACCTCTGAGGAGAAAGTACCAAGAGAAGAAGCTGAAGAAGGCAGGAAGCCTTTAAGTATTAATTAATTCCTCCCCGTCACTTATAGCACTCTGGTTAAAGCCTGTGCAAATGGAGAAAGGGGACTCCAAATTCTTAGGGCCTAAGCAGTAAATGCACTCCCTCTGGGCAATCAGATTGAGGAATCTTGTGCCCACATGAAGTGCATTTTTAAAACCAACCAGTTTGTCAGACATTTTAAACTCTCTATCAAGAAAGAGAAATAAAGGGAAAGTAGGCAGACAGACAGAAAAGGACTAACGAAGAGAAAACACAAAGAGATTTATCTATGAAATATTTTTTTTTTTTTTTTTTTTTTTACATATAATAGGGTAAGGGTGGTTATAAAACAGAAAAATGAGAAAGAGATGAATTAGAAGACTAGAAATGCACAAAAACTCACTAACCCACTAGGAGCTTGACAGAGTCGTAATCCCGGTCCATCCTGATGAGCAGCAAATAAGATCTGAGGTAATCTGGGGGAATGAGGCATTATGGGTAGGGAAGAGCTCCTGGGGCTATAGAAGGTGGTCAAGTCTACGGTTCGGATCTGAACCCAGAGGTTAAGATCGAATGATAATGACATCAGATTGAAGAGTTAGGGCCTACAGAGTAGGCAGGGATGCCAGCACAGGAACAGTCAGGATCCTGCACCCCAGAAAGACATGAACCAGAGAAGGAGTCAGAAAGGACTTTTTTAAATCTATAGTGAAGCCCATGCTCTGCAGGAATGACATTGCAAAATGAAGATTTTGCAACAAAGTCTCTGGAAAGCATGCCTGAAACAGGAGGCTGTCCAGGTATGGAAAGACTTGGATCCCCCTTAGCCTGCAAAAAATGAATCACATGAGCAAGGCATTTGGTGAATCCCCTAGGGCAGTAGAAAGGCCAAAGGGCAAATCAGAAATCTGAAAATGTCAGGAAGCAACAGAGAAATGTAAAAACTTCTTGAAAAGGGGATGATTTGGGATATGGAGATATGCATCCTTAAGATCCAGAGACACCAAGTAAGCCTGAGAAAGCAAAAGAGGGAACAAAGCCTGGAAGGACAACATTCGAAAAAAGGGAACCTTCAAAAATGTATTTAGATGAGAAAAGTCTAAAATTGGTCTCCAAGTACCCTCTTTCCTGGGTACTAGGAACATTCTGGAGTGAAATCCACTTTCCCTTTAGGAAACAAACTTCTTGAATAGTACCCTGAGTCAAGGGATCCCCCGAAGCACCCCTGGAAAGGACAGCTGTTCCTGAGGGGATTGACAAATTCCCATAAAAGGGGGAAGAGATTTCCAGACCATTACATACCCTTGGCGGATAACGGACAGAAACCAGGAGCCCTGACTAATCTTTAACCAAACAAGGGGGGGGCGGAGAAATGCAAATAGGATAGTCAGACAGCCCCTAGTTTTTTAGGAAAAGGGGACTTCTGTGGCACAGAAGTCTCAGTAGCTTTAGCAGGAGAAGCCCACTTCCCACCTTTCTTGCTCTTGAGGGGAAGGCAAGACTGTCTATGAATAAAGGCTGGCTTATTGGGGCAATTTCTCTGAAACTTAGGGACAGGAAAAACAAAAACATGTTTAAGTTCATGTAAAGCCTTGCCTTCATCCTGAAGGCACTTAGCAGCAGCAGCTTTGCCAAACAACTGTTTATTTTTCAGAGGAGCATCCATCAACTTATCCTTAATACCATCAGGCAAAGGTTAAAGTCAAAGCAAACAATATCTCTCATCATTGATTCAAAAGCAGCAGCCCTATAAGAAGCACCTGCCACATCATAACCACTTGATGGATTGATGAGCTACCTGATAGGAAGTCCCCAACAGGGAGAGAGCAGAAGTATTCCCTTCAGAGTCAGAAAGATAAGAAATTACCTGACATGGCTGGGAAAGAAAAGCTAGCATGTATCTGGACATATGGGTCAGATAACTGACTGCCCTAAAAGTTAAAGTAGCAGATGTATAAAACTTTTTCCACACCCTTTCCAAGGTTCTGCTCTCTTTATCAGAAGGCAGTAACTTAGGAGAAGGTAGCAACTGAGATGGCTTGTCTGAAGCCACAAACAACACCAAGGGGTCAGAAGAAGGTAACTTGTAAAGAAATGTACAGTCCTCAGGCACCCTATAAAACCTATCCACTTTCTTGGGGCAGGGGGCTGGGAGCCAGGAGCCTTAGAAAAGGCATCCGACAAGGCAGCCAAAACAGAAGGGACAGCAGAAGGTCTGGCAGAATCCTTCTGCAGTAGCTTATAATACATTTTCTGTGCTTCAGAAACCTGAGTGGGATTATGTCCCCAACAGAAATTTCCTCAAACGAAGTATCAGAATTAGTAGACTGCTCTTCCTCAGACCCATAACCTAAAGGAGAAGGAATCTGAGAGGAGTAACCAAGTGATTCCTCTTCTGAATCCTAACCAAGTGATTCCTCTTCTGAATCCTGATCCTCCTCAAAGGAAACCCGTTCCCTGGGTCTTTTAAGGGGAGTAGAGAACCAAGGAGGAGATGGGACAGAAACTCCCTGAGGAAGTTTTAAAGCCATCATCGCATTAAACAACCCCTGAGTGAAACTCTGTCATTCACTCTGTGTGTCCTTAGGAGTTGGAGTAATATGCTTAGTTTTCTGCTTTTTCTTTAAGGGTAAATCTGCCTTATGAAATGTAGAAGGCTCCAACCCTGGATGGCATTCAATAAATATAGTAGGCATTTCTTCTCTAACCAAAATTAGAGCAACACCTCTAGACCCCTCGAAAATGATCAGCCACGGCTCCCCTGAATGTCCGATATGAACTTCTGCAAGTCCTCCAAAGATGTGCCTAAGGTCGCATCCATGCCAGCCTCCAAACAGGTCATGGTCAAAGAATCCAACGACGGAGCCAGGTGAACCTCTGGGCTTTGACTCACTTCAGGAGGGACATACAGTGGAGGCTGTACAGCAGAAGAATCCAGCCTAGATTTCTTGGCCATCTTCTTCATGGACAGCTGCCCCTCAGAGCACGAAGCTACGAGTTTAAGACACTGATTCTCCAGATACAAAGCCAAAGAAGAAAGCCTACTATGGATAGTCTTGGGAACTAAGGCCTGACAGATTGAACAGGACCATATGGTTGTGGGAAGCACAGAGGCAAAACAAGACTGCTCATGATGGTCTTTATGGGGAATCTGTTGCCCACAGTGGCATTTATTCTTCTTGGATGACATGAAACTCCACAAGCAATAAAAAAGTAAAAAGAAAGATAAGGTACAATAAACCCCAATGGGGCATTTATCTGCACAGCTTGGCAAACCAGCAATGGAACGAGCATTCAGACCAACAATCAAGAGATGGCATTAATACCGTCAGCAAAGAAGTTCTGATGATGGTAAGTCCTGATGTCACCTTTACGTCCTATGCTATGCAAAGAGCATACATGTGATGTACAATGTACCTTAAAGCAACCTAAAGCTTCGGTATACTGGACAGATGTCAGGCTGCCCCAGGCAGAGGATCCCTACTGCAATAAGATAAGATTTCTTTATTATCATTGCACAAGTACAACAAATTTTATTGAATAACTAATTGTACAGTATTGTAACAAATATTGAAACAGTGAAATGGAAGGACATCTTGTAATACAAGTCATACAGCCTTTGTGAAACAAATCTGAAACAAAGATGGCACAACTTTTCTTTCCTTCTTTAAAGCTGAATTTATAGAAGTTAGTTCTTTGTTTCTGTAAAGGGCTAGGAAAGATGTGATGTTGCTCAGTCAAAATCTTCCTGTACAAGCGTTTTATTTTTTATTTATTCAATCTATCTTTTGTTGACTGGGTTAGTGCCACTAGGCTAGCGGCCTCTTTTTCAGGGGAGATTGGAGGTGGTAATTATACAGCAGTTACTTGCATGGTTCCAACTCCTGTATGCAGTCCAAGTACCTACAGTAAGAAGGTAGCATTCTGCAGGGTATAACCTTGAGCACTGCCTGCACAAAACTAAGAATAAAAGAATGCTGTCTGACATGAACCTGTTAATATCCTCATTTACTTTTAATCCACCTACTAAAGAATTCAAGTTCCTCAGAATTACAGCACATTGTATTCGAAGAGTAATCTATGTTAGTGAACAGCAAAGCAGGTCTACTGATTTTTCAGAACTGCTCCAATCTACAACTATGCAGCCTACTCACATGCTCAAAATTCCCAGACACTGCCCATCTATTCTGGCTACTCCAAAGCAGTATGAAACAAAGGCATTTAAATGCTTAACTCACACACACTATGAAATTTCAGGAGAGATAAAATAAAGGTCAAAGTAGAACTGCAATTTAAAAGTGATGCGGCCTGCAAATAGTTCTCACATATGCAAAATGCTAGGTCATTTCATTACTAACTGAAGTAACAAGAAGGGAATAACACATGCTGCAAACTTTACCTACATACAGCAGCTTCTTTGTAATAGTATTTATGCATTATCACGAATCATCAGTTTCTCATAATCATGTAAATAAGGCGTGCAGTTTCCTAATAAAATATACGTCAAAGTGCAATACAAAATAATACTATATTGCTCATTTGTTAAAAGTTACACATACCCAGCCACTCTGTTGGCAAACTCAATAATGTCTTCCTTTGTTCTAGGTCCTCTATAATTATATGCCATATCTCCTTTTAATCTGTGGAAAGAAACACAGGAAACAAAGTCAAAGATCAGAACTACTACAATATATAATTAATCCACAGTTTTGAATTACTCTTCTATACTAAACTATTCTTGTAAATATAAGCACATTTTACAGTTTTATTTTCTGAAGTTACCAAAAACAGAAAAACAAAACTGCACAACATGTCATATTGTTTTTAAGTCGTGGAAGTATCTTCATCTTTTTAATCTTGTGTCGTATGATTTTGTGCAGTTCCCACAGTTCAAGACGTCTGGTCATATGCGATGGGGTCTTTACTTGGCCAATGGCACTGTCTGGTGTTGGCATAGTATCTCTGAGGTCTGGGATTATGACATTTTGTAAATTACACAATATTTTAAATACAATTACTAAAATGCCTCAACAAAAAAATAATGTTCAGCTCTGCATAAACTAAGTCATGTTGTCAAAAAGGCCCTACTAAGAAATACGTAACACATAATTTTTACGAAGTCATCAGAAAAAGGTCTGGACTGCAGGTTTTCTTTTGTGCCTGCACAGGGCTACTAAATTTGTATACAAGCATTTAACGAGTAGTCTTGAATTAACATACTGACACTTCAGTTACTTTACATTCATTTTAATGCAGTTTTTGCTCTATTTTTATATATTCTGATCCCCCCCCCAACACATTTATTCAGGAGACACAAAGAAGAGAGAGAAGTATACACCACCACAGCACAGCAGCAGTTAAGAATTTAGGAGGTTTTGGTCCAACTAATCTGTCCACTTCCACAGTAGTCACATCAGATGAAGGCCCAACTTAACCTGCTACTATTTTTGAAATATGTTTACATCTACATGAAGCAACTTCATCATTTAGGACCCTACTACAGCTCCCTAATCAGCTGTTTTTGTTAAAAACAAAAAAAATACAAAAAAAAAAAATTCCGTTTCCATAAAGATCATCAGCTTGAGTCCTCTTGTTATCATGCATCTTTTCCTGAAAGACCATACTCCTCTGAAACACAAGAGATATTTTTCCATCATATTATCCATTCCCAACTGCTATTTTCAGGTAAACACAAACACATACCTAGGAGCTCATATGTACTCCTGACTACCTAGATTCAAACAGCTGCTAGTGCAAAGGTCAATTAATAGAGATATGATGACAAAAGGCCTACTGTTATTTATCCCTGAAGGGGGACTAGAAGTTAACGCTCCACTACAGCAGCATCACTGGTGAACATCAAGAGACCCTAGCATAAATGGGATTAAATAACTGCCATGGTTAGTAAAGTACTCTACAAATGTGTCCTGAACACACATGACTTCTGTACAAAAGAATCATTACACAAAATGTAGCACACCATTCTATGACCGAAATTTCATTTGACCGACACTTCATTTGACCGACAAGTATTATTGGCAAGAAAATGGGATATGCCCCCTTCCCCACTGTAGTGCGACCCTGAAGTTAGAATATATATTTGGGGGGGGCACAGCCCCCCACAATGGGGGTGAAGCCCCCCACTTAATTTCATATTATATTGTTTAGTTTTGCTTTAACATTGCTCAGTAAAACAAAAGTAAGTGGGGGGCTTTGCCCCCCACACCCCCCATTGTGGGGGGCTGTGCCCCCCAAACCCCCCCCAACTATATATTCTAACTCCAGGGTCACACTACAGTGGGGAAGGGGGCATATCCCATTTTCTTGCCAATAATACTTGTCGGTCAAATGGGTGTCGGGAAAATGAAGTAGACCCATATATATATATATATATATATATATATATATATATACATTTCATATATATATATATATATATATATATATATATATATATATATATATATATATATATATATATATATATATATATATATAGAAAGAGAGAGAGAGAGAGATACACACATATACATAAGAAAATCCATCTATAAGCCAATAAGACAGCCAGAAATGGGCGCAGGTTGCTCTCCCACAACACAGGTCAGGCATTACCTCCTTAAGAAAGTCCCCATTATACCAGATTACCTGGGACCTATACTAGCAGTCATCGAAGAGGTGAACACGCCAACAAAGTGAAAGTAGAAGAGTTACGTGTCTGAGATAATGAGTGGGTGGGGAGACTATACTGGCATACCAACTTTACGTAGTCTCTCTTATATGATTCCTGGTTCAGATTACTACTGCTTTTCTGCTCTTCTCTCCTTTCCAGCTACCCAAGCACAGTCCATTTAGTCCTGTGCTGAAGTAAACGTAAAAGGTTCTCTTCATCTTACCTCCACATTGCATACTTGGTGCTGAACCCTCCAGGTCCCTACTGGCTTCAGTAACCAGTATAGCTCTGCAGAGCCTGGCGCATACAGCATAGACACATTACACCAGGCCTGAAGTAAACTCAAGTGAAATACAAATATGCTGGGAGGGAAGAAGGGAGTTCATCTGATTCAAGTGAATATAGCCAGTGTTACAATAAGTGCCTTACATGAAATTACACTAAGTGCAGAGTCACAAGCAGTACAGCAAAAGCAAACTTTTTTCAAGTGTGACAAAGAAAAAAAAGAGAGAGAATTCTGTTACTGGATAATATGAAAACATGTTTTTTCCAAGAAGCCCTACATTCTGCTACAGCAGACTTCTACATTTGGGGAAATAACTGTACTTTAAGACTCCACTGTTTGAAGGACGCAGGGTTAAAGGAATTTAAGTCCAACAGATGCACTGTTTGAGATTCTGTAAATGGGCCCAATGCAGTCTGATTTTATTGAAGACTTCTGAAGTTGAGAGACTACTACAACTACATATACTAGTTGTATGCGGGTTTTACAGGATTTGCTGTAACTGAGAAAGTTGAAAGTGGTACACTGGTCAAACTAGAAGACTGGTAAAACAGACTGCAGAAGAATCCACAAGACATATAGCATGGAAATATGGTTACCCCTTGTCGCTGCACATTTTTCTGAATATCATGACGGAAGTGTTCAGCAACAAAGGTATACAGGTTTGACCTCGGGTTTTTCACTTGCAAGTGGTGATGAACATTGTTTTAAAATTCATCAGAAGCAAGTTCAATATTAAAATATGGCACATTGCTTCCTATAGAGAGAGAGAGAGACACACACACACACACTTTTAACGGCAGCATAGCATTATTATTATAGATACTTTTCTATATCTTTTGCCTTCTGCTGTCTTTCCAGCATCAGCCCCCTCCCTTGGCCTATTTATTCCTTAAACCCAGGGCAAGAGACTACAAAGTTGGTGGCTTGAGTTTTTTCCTTAGAGACTTAACTCTTCTTGCACATGCTCGGGGCAAAGGGGGTTTGTGCAATGAACTATCCATATTGGTCATCCACTGCTTCCACAAGGGATGATGACAGCAAGCAGCCCTGACACCTTCTCTGAAGCATGGTAACTATTTTCTGCAGTCTCCACTAGGGAAACTGCACTTCCACATATGCTCCCCATACATTCATAACCCTCCCAACCCACCCCTTAGGAGGGTCAACTGGACAACGCCCCTTCATTGCTAGGACAGTTACCTGAACTCCAGTCACCTGGGTCACAATCCAGGCTATATCCCCTCTGTGTCACTCAACCAGGCTAGTATTAGTACTATGTTACAGTTAAGATTAAATGAAAATCCAAGCAGGCAATGTGATTTTTTTAACTAGTTAATTGTGTAATTAATTACAAAGCATAGAAAAATGTATTTAAAAGTTTCATTGTTGGCATTTTAATTTTTTCTCCCTGTAAAAGGAGGTACCAATGCACTAGGAAGGATTAAAAGTTTTTTTTTAGTACCTTGAGCTGCACATCTTTAATTATGTATTGTTTTAGTTAATGTTGTGGTTTGGTGGCCGAGCAAAAAGCAATCTCCCTGGCAGACAAAGAAACGCAAAGCATGTCAATACTTCTTACATCACTTCACCTTCAAGAATGCAGTCCACAATGGACAGAATACGATGGCACATCTATCTTGTGCTCACTCAGAGCCAAGTGTTTTAGTGTCAAATGTCAGATTACGGTGCATGCTTGTTCCCCCAAAATCCAAGGTATCATTATACCAGGAATAAGAGATATTAGCTCCACCAGAATGCAGTTCCTGGCTCTCACCTGAACAGGAGGAAAAACGCCTTTAAACAAAGAGAAACAGGAAATGATGTAAACCTGCAACACCTGAAGATGCTCTACCAAAAACAGTGGCTGTAGCACCACATACAAAATGAGAAGCAAGGTGAGTGAAAGTTATGCAGTGAGGACGGTTATCTAGAATAAAATAAAATGACATTGCAATTCAGTGTCTTTTACATCCAACTTGAGGTGGCTCTGTGCAGAGTAGATAGAACAATTTCACTGAATTCCAAGCAAAATCCGTGAAGTGACCCCAAGAAATAGAAGTAACAAATGGAAAAGAAAAACAAAATTTCACAGAAAGGGGTGCTGAAAAATCAGGGCACCAAGGGATGTTGAAATCCTGAAGTGGCGATTTAGACTACAATACCCCATGAAGTTACATATGAAGACAACAACAGACATGGTACACCTATGAGGACAAATTCCAAAAACTAAGCACCTGAAGCAATGCGCTGTCTTCTTAATCAAACAGATGTATGAAACAGAAGGCAGTTAATGAGGTGGCTACTAAGCAATTCTACCAAGGATGCACTAATGGATGCTCTTTAGTGAGTAGCACTGTGTGTCCTGGTGCTAAGTAAAAGACTAATGTTTTCATGATTTCTTGTTTATAGCCAAACACTGCTCTATATTTGGCTTATATTATTCTGAACAAAAAGCAACAAAGCAGTGCTCTGATAAGCTTATTACTTGTTGTGGTAATCCAAAAACCAAAATGTTCAGGATAGCTGTTTGGTTTGTTGTGGGAATATTAAATGTGTACAGTGTACACTTAATTCATGTGGAATCACCTTAACGGTAACACCTATTATCCAAACATCTAACTTGAAAAGAACTTGTTGACAGCAGTGCACTGTAAAAAGAATTTATGTGCTTACCATAACATTCCATCTGAGATGCTGCCTCTCATTTGTTCTTCGACCTGTGGGTTTGGATCAGAGGACTGGATCTGACTTGGCCACAAACTAAATCTCTAGGATCCAAAATCTGAACTCATCTACCCACAATGCTCCACTCCCCCAATCTCCTCAGATCGGGTTTGCTGCACAAATATGCATTATCTATTATACCAATGTGTGTGTGTATACTATATACATACATATATATATATATATATATATATATATACATATATATATATATATATATATATATATATATATATACATATATATATATATATATATATATATATGTGTGTGTGTGTGTGTGTGTAATTACACACACACACACACACACACACAGAGGAACCTAGTAAGGATCACTTCAGGAGCTCAAACAGAATAGGTATTTATATGCAGCTTCGCTACGTCCTACAAAAAAGGTAAGGGGGATGGAGGGAGGGAAGGCTGAAGAACAGACGAGAGGCAACAACTCAGATGGAAAGTTATGGTGAGTACATAACTTCTTTATCTGAAGTTGTTGCCTTCTTTTGTTCTTCAACCTGTGGGCCAGAGTCCCCAGCTAAAGGAAACTTGGGAGGCCCTCAAGGAAGGACATTCTGGAGCACAACAGACCCAAAAGAAATGTCCAACTTGTAATGAGATATAAAGGTAAGAGGGTTTGACCAGCTGGCAGCTGCACAAATCTCATCAATGGGAAGTCTAGACCAGAAAGCTAAGGAAATGGACACAGACCTAGTAGAATGGGTCTTAATCTGACAAGGAAAAGGAATGCCCTCCGGAGAGTAAGCAAGTGCAATCCAACTAGGGATCCAGTTGGCCAGGGTCATCTTGGAAACTGGTTTTCTCAGTTTGGTCTTTGAGAAGAAAGCGAAAAGCTGATCAGACTTTCTGAAAAGTTTAGTCTTGTCCAAGTAAACATGAAGCTGTCTGTGCACATCCAACATATGAAGTTGGTACTCTCCTTTGTCTTGAAAATTAGGAAAAAACACAGGGAGAGATCGATAACTTGGTTTATATTAGCCTCAGATGCAACCTTGGGCAAATTGGTCACTAGAGCGGACCATGTGCCATGGATTGTTTGTCCTAGATAATGCCCCCCCCCCAAACTGAACTGGGATGCATCCATGGTCAGTGTGGCCTCTGGAGGAGGAAGGATATGGTCGGCCTTGATAGATGTTCTCCAGTTGGAGCCACCAAATAAGAGTGTGCTTGAATGCTCGAGAGATTCTGATCAGATGATTCATCGGATATCAAAGAAAGGACCACTGGGCCGCCAAGGTCCACTTAAGAAATCTCATATGAAGGCGTGCTACTGGAACAAGAGTAATCATAGCTGCTATGGACCCCAAGGTTCTTAGAAGAAGACTTGCCAGGGAAGAAGGGATTTCCTTGATATGGGTTCTCAAGACAGAGATTCTGACTGGAGGGAGAACAGCTAGATGAGTGGCATCTGGGTGGGCCCCAATGAAATCTATTATCTGTACTGGATGGAGATGAGACTTTTTTTTAGATTGATGGAGATGCCCAAGGCCAAGGCTAGATGGAACAGATAGTCTCTGGCTTCTAGGAGTCGATGCCTGGTGGGCGCAGTTAGGAGCCAATCTTCCAAATAGGGAAACACCTGGAAGCTGCCACTACTGCCATGCATTTGTTGAACACCCTGGAGGCTCTGGTGAGACCAAAGGATACTCTGAACTGGTAGTGACTGGCCCCCAGCCAAAAGTGGAGGAACCTTTTGGAGCGCTTGTTCATCATTGTGCATGTCCTGAAGGTCTACAGAGCACATCCAGTCACCCTTCTGCAGGAAGGGCAAAACATACTGAATTGTGACCATCTGGAACAGAGACAGCTATGGACTTTGTTGAGGGTAGTAAGGTCTAAAATAGGCCTGAGGTCCCCTGTTTTTTTGGGCACTAAAAAGAATATGGAGTAGATGTGTGATATGGAATGGGGTTTGAAACCTCTAGGGCTGCAGCCTCCCCCTTTGATTCAGTAGGACATTGGGGACATTCTTGTTTGGAGAGGGACTTTGGAAAGAGTATGGAATAACGTCTGGATATAATTTTAACACCCAACAATCATTTGTGACAGCTTCCCAGGTTGTTGGGTGTAATGACAAATTGTCCCCCAACTGCCTCCAGAGATGAAAAGTCAAGCAATCTTTCAGGATTGCTGATTGGGCCTGTCCGAAAAAGTAGCCAAAGACCCTTGGTTCATCAGACTCACTCTGCCATGAGGGCGGCATCTGCCATTAGGACCATTTCCCCCTCTGCCTCCGGAGGGAAGGTCTCCCTGTGAACCCTGAGAAGGACCTTGAGATCTTCAAAACCACAGCTTTTTACTCCCACGTTGGTTCCTGGAAAAGACCCATTGTGGGGTAGTAAAGCGGATTCTGAGAGCAGATAAGGTCTTTCTATCTTTTTCACTTTGAGATAGTGTGTCTTTTACAGCTGGGCCAAACAGGGTCAATCCGTCAAAAGGGATGTTGGTGAAAAATGCCTTACTGGGTTCCAAGAAATCACACAGCCGCATCCAGACATGGTATCTGACTGTATTGCCTGAACCAGCCGCCTTTGAGGCGCTTTCTGCAGCATGAGAAATTAACCTCATAGATGTATGAGAAATGGACTGCAGGGTGGCCATCCTGGAGGAAAAGGTCTTCTGTTCCTCGGCAGACATGGACTATGGGGCATAAGTAGAGCGTTCCTTGACCAAGTCCCTCTGTAGCCTGGTTACATGTGCCAAATAATTCAGAGATCACAATGCGAAGGTTGCTGATGCATATACCAACTTATCAAACCTGTCCAAAGCCCTAGACTCCCTGTTAGGGGGACGGATGGTGGAGCAATGCTGAGCCAGCTCCTTTTTGGTGGTTGCTACTACCACCATGGCACCGACATGAACACCCTTATTCCACTGGGGTCGGTCTGACTGGGCACTAAGGATCTTTTCTGGGTGTTTAGGGATGGGTTCCACTGTGTCCAGCTCCTTCCATGCCCTGCAGGACACAAGGTCGATAAGTGGGGCCACGCACCCAAGAAGTAGATGGTCCTGAACCAAAAGCTTCCAGAAATACTGATTCTTCCCAGTTAGGGTTTTGAGAAGACCAACCAGATTTTTGGCATAGGATCTCCATGATGTCCCCAAAGGAGACATTGTCAGGTGGTGATCTACGGGACCATTCCCGTTCGAGTTTGATGTCCTCAGTGAGGGATTCCAAAGGGGAATCCAAGCATCTCATTTTGCACTGGCATTTCCAAGGAGCCTCCTCAGTGGGGTGGTCTGGGGGAGGTATCGGAAAACTCTTGGTGTTCCATAGCAGAAGCAATCTGGAAGGCTATCTGGGTAGGCTGTACCAGATGTGCGAGAGTAGAAGGCTCAGGCATAAAAACTGCTGGAAGAGGGATGGGCTCCGAACCAGGGAGTCGAGGCTCTTCTGGGTGAAGAGAGAACCCTCTCCACCACCTCGATTGCCAAGAGAGATCAAGATACCAAGGATAAAGTACAGTTTTGTACCTACCATAAATGTAGATGTTCGAGTGTCTTCACTGCTGCAGTCATTACACTTGGGTTATCCTGCCATCAGGTGATCCCGCAGTCGGCCAGAGTTCCAAAGTCTTGGTCCGGCGTTGGTTGCTGTCACTTCTTCCCTGACGTCAGTGCGCCAGGGGTATATAAGATACAGCCGACGCCATTTTCTTCAGTTTTTCTTGCCCCAGATGTTGAGTGCCCCCAAATAGGTAGGCAATAAATAAAGGTAATAAAACATACAATAAAGGTAAAAAACAAAACCTTCAGTTACCAGCAAATACACCATATAGGTAGTATAGGGTTGAAAGGTATAGATTAGTCCCAGCTAAGAAAGAGGGGATGGCGGGTGGGTAATCTGGACTGCAGCAGTGAAGACACTCAAACATCTACATTTATGGTAGGTACAAAACTGTACTATGTTCATTGTGTTTCACTGCTGCAGTCATTACACTTGGGTTGAATCCCAAAGCTGAGTTAGGGTGGCTGGTTCTATAGAGGATTTGGGGTGGCTATGAGGCCCTGCAGCACTGCAGTGGCAAAGCCAGCTCTGTATCTAGAATAAAGAGGCAAGTGATAATGCTTGGTAAAGGTGTGTACTGAACTCCAAGTTGCAGCTTCCAAGATATCTTTGGTAGGTACTCCTCTAAGGTAGGCAGTTGAAGTGGCTGTTGCCCTGGTGGAATGTGGCCTAATGTTACTAGGTACAGTTTCCCATGCTGTGTGTAGCAGAATCGAATACAGTGTCCTATCCACTTTGAAATGGTCTGCTTTGAAATAGCCTTTCCCTGTGATCCTGCAGCATATGCTATAAACAACTGCTCAGTTTTTCTGAAAGCTTTTGTTTTGTCCAAGTAGAAACGTAATTGTCTGTGTATGTCCAAGGAATGGTGAAGTCTCTCCCCTTTATTCTGGGGATTTGTATAAAAAGTTGGCAAATGAATAGTTTGGTTAAGAGCCACACTGGATACCACCTTAGGCATAAATGAAGGGTTTGTTCTTAAAGAAACCCTGTCTTGGTGAAAAATGATGAAAGGCTCCACTGCCATTAGTGCCTGTAACTCTGAGACTCTTCTTGCTGTGGTTATTGCCAGAAGCAGAGCAGTTTTCCATGATATATATTTTAATTCTGCTGAATTGGCTGGCTCAAAAGGAGGTAAAGTTAGTTTTTCCAAGACAAAATTGAGGTCCCAAGTTGGTGTTGGTGCTCTCCGGGGCGGCCTTATGTTTTTAGCCCTTTTGAGGTATTGTTTTAGCAATGGACGAGAGAAAATAAGAGGATCTGTGTTGTAATGAGCCGAGATGGCAGAGGCATGGATATTAATGGGTGAAAAGGATAGTCCTTTGTCCAGCATCTCAGTCAAGTATTGTAATATCTGAGGAATATTTGGGACAAGAGGGTCAAAGCTTTGAGCCTGGTTCCAGGCACAGAATCTCTTCTACTTTTCTGAATAAGATTTCCTGGTGCTAGGCCTCCTGGCCTTCAAAATGACATCCATAACAGCTTTAGAGAGTGGTGTTGTCTGCATGACTAATGAATCTGCCATGCAGCCAGGTTTAAGATTTTGAGCTGACTGTGCAGGATCTGACTGTCTTGTTGAGTCAGAAGGTGCTGAGTTTGAGGCAAAATCCATGGTGGGCCTTGAGCTAAGTTCTTTAAGATTGGGTACCAGTGGTGGCGTGGCCAGTCTGGGGCAATCAGGATCATCTGTGGATTTCTTGTCTGGTTTTTAGGAGTACTTTTGAAAGGAGAGGCAGTGGTGGGAAGGCATAAACTTTTAGGCTTTTCCAGCTGAACAAGAGAGCATCCACTTTCCATGCTTGTGTATGATAAGTCCTTGTGCAGAATTTTTGTAGTTGGCAATTCATTAGGGTGGCAAAAAGATCTATGTCTGGGCACCCCCATTTCTGCGTTATCATGCTGAATACTTGTGGATTTAATTTCCACTCGTGAGGATCCATGATGTTTCTGCTTAAGTCGTCTGCCAGAGTATTTTTCTTTCCTGGCAGGAATTGTGTCTGTAGATGAACTTGATAGGTTAGAGCTGTGTTCCACAAGGTCATGGCTTGTCTGCATAGGGGATAAGAATGAGTGCCCCCTTGCTTGTTTATGTACCACATAACTGTGGTGTTGTCTGTCTTTAATAATAGTTGTCCTGGATGCAGAAGGTCCTTGAAAGCTGTTAGGGCATTTTGTACAGCCCACATCTCCTTTTGATTGATGTGAAGATGCATTTGGTCTGCGGTCCACTTGCCCTGAATACATTTTCCTGCCATGTGTGCTCCCCAGGCATAATCCGAAGCATCTGTTGTTAGTGTCTGCCTGGCTGTGGGTAGAGTGAAAGGCTGTCCCTTGTTGAGGTGACATGCCTGTGCCCACCATCGAAACTCCTGTTGTAGGCAGGGAATTAGTGGTATTACTGCTTCAAAACAGTGACAGTGTTGAGTCCAAACACTTTTTAGGTACCAATGTAATTTTCTCATATGCAGTCTGGCATATGGAATTAGAAGTATGCAAGATGCCATGAATCCCAAGGCCTGCAGAATTTTTCTTGCAGGGAGTTGGGTTTTTGTTGCCATCAATTGAAAGTACTGAGTCAGTTGTCCTTGCTTGTCTGGCGTGAGATAATCCATCTGGGCCGTTGTATTTAAGCTGGCACCCAGGAATATTACCTCTTGTGAGGGCACTAGTTTTGATTTATTTTCGTTTACTCTGTACCCTAGGCAAATTAGCAACTTTTTTACAAACGCCAGATGCTTTAGAAGAATGTCCTTGCTCTCTGCTTGAATAAGGCAGTTGTCCAGGTATGGATATATTTGAATTCCGTTTTGTCTACAAAATGCAATTACTGGTGCCAAGCACTTTGTGAAGACCCTGGGCTCAGTAGATAAGCCAAAGGGCAGTGCAGAGAATTGGTAATGCATTGAACCAGCTATGAATCTCAGGTATCTTCTGCAATTTTGTCTGATAGGGACATGCAGGTATGCCTCTTTGAGGTCCAAAGTGACAAGCCAAGCCTTCTTGCCCAGCATGGGAAGAAGCTGCTGTAGTGTCAACATTTTGAATTTCGGAACATCCAGTTAAGTATTTAGAGTAGATAGGTCTAGTATGGGTCTCCAGGCTTTGTCCTTTCTGGGGGCCAAGAAAAGTCTTGAGTAAAATCCTTGTCCTTGTTGTGGCACTTTTTCAATAGCTGTCATGTCCATGAGGGCAGTAATTTGTTTTTGTGCCTCTGCCCACTGATTTTGTGGCAGGTCTGGAATTCCGTTTAGCCTTGGTAGTGTGTGAAAGTGGAACCTGTAACCTTGAGACACAATGTTCAGAACCCATTTGTCTTGGGTGATTATATGCCAATTTTGAGAAAAAAGTGCTAGTTTTCCCCCTTAGGGAGCTGCCAAATGGTAAGTGTTTGGCATTCGAAGGGGGAAGTCATTGGGACTGTTTCCTGTAAGGTTGTGACTTGTCTTCACCTCCTTTGGGGGTTGTAGCACCCCACTGTCGTGGTACGTAAGAGCCTTGGGGCTGAGATCTGCCTTTTGGGAAAGGACCAATTCTTTGAAGGCCAATTTCTGATAAATCGAGGTGGCTGTACCTGTAAGAAATCCTTCACTGTTTGCATAGATTTTGCCTTATCCTCCATTTTCTTTAATACCTCTTATGCCTTAACACCAAATAAAATATCCTGCTGTAAAGGAGCATCCAATAATTTAGCCTTAACATGATCAGGTAAAGCTTGTTCTTTTAACCAAGCATGCCTTTGAATCACAGATCCTGTAACTGTTGCTCTATAAGAAGCCTCTAATGAATCAAAACCACATTGCAAAGTATGTTTTCCCACTTTTTCAGCTGCATACAATAATTTCTGCATTTCCTTATAGTCAGGATGTTCTGAAATTGTAATCATTTTCTGTTTTAACAGAGACATTAAATATTGTTGGTATTTAAGCATGTGAAACTGGCAATTTAAAGCTCTCACTGCTAAAGTTGCAGAAGTGTAAACTTTCTTCCCCCATCTGTCTAATGCTCTAGAATCCCTGTCAGAGGGAACTGGATTCTTAGCCGTGGAAGCCTTTACCCCTTTGGGACCCTGGGAAATAGTTTCTGGATCAGCAGCAGGGTTTCTATAAAGAAATTTGTGAGAGTCAGGGACTCTGTAGTACCTGTCTGGCTTGACTGGAGCAGGGGGCAAAGAATCAGGATTTAAACTGGATTCAGAGAACACATCATCCACAATATCTAACACTGGCGGAATAGCAAGGGGTCTGTGCTGAGGTAATAAGAGAAAGTCTATGAGTCTTTTCTTGGATTCTGAGTAATCCTGGCCCTCCCAATGGAAATGCTCCCTCATGGTATGTAAAGTTTCCCCAAAAGAATAATCCTCAGGAGGAGAGGCTGAAGGAATAGATTCTTCAGCATCTGAGTCCTCATAGGGGGGTAAAGATTATCCATGGTCCGAAGAGGAATCAGAAGAAATGGAAACTTGGTCAGAGGAATCATAGTCTGTATCCTGCCTAGGCCATTTATCAGGAGGGGGATGGGAAACCCTGATCAGAGTAATTAAGTCCGGTCATTTTGAGCATTTGTTTTTTAGGCATGGAGGCCTGTCCAGGTGAATGCTGTACTTGCTTCTTTGTCTTTAATGGAGTTTTAGACTTGGCTGTAGTTTTTATGGTAAGCTGTGAAGGTCTGAAAACACCCTCAGAAGCCGATGCCTGCTCAGTGGCTCCGGACCCATCTGAAGGGTTAGTTTCCGTAGGCCCAACACCTTGAGTATCCAGAGGCCTAGACATCTCCACGTGGGAGTCGGAGGCGGCCTGTGGCTCTGAGGTAGCGGGTGTCTGGGGCTGCGAAAGCGCCTGAGAACCGGCGAATCGGCAACTGGCCTAGAAGAGGCTTCGTCAGTTTTGGGCCTCGGATGCCTGTCCTTATCCATGTCTTTGCATTTTTTGTGTATTCCGGTCGTCGGTTGTTCTGACGGCATGGTATAATTAAACCTTCGGCCAAAGTAATGGCGAGCAAAATCAAACCGACGTTTAATAGTGCATTTGCTAAATCTAGCACAAAACCGACAACTAGTGACGTCGTGGTCTGGGCCTAGGCATGGAATACAGTAAGAATGAAAATCCTTATGAGGTATTTGCTTCCCACAAGAAATACAATTATTAACTTTTACTGGCATCGGACTGAGGCAAGAAAAAGTTTCCGCAATGGGGTACTTAGCTTTATTGAAGACTTCGGTTCTGAAATTCGAATTGAAAATCTCAGGAGTCGGCCGACCGGCACTTGCGAACTGCTTTTGCTTCGGGCACCGCGTGGCAAGAAAGACTGAAGAAAATGGCGTCGGCTGCATCTTATATACCCCTGGTGCACTGACGTCAGGGAAGAAGCGACAGCAACCGACGCCAGACCAAGACTTTGGAACTCTAGCCGACTGCAGGACCGCCTGATGGCAGGATAACCCAAGTGTAATGACTGCAGCAGTGAAACACGATGAACATCCCTGCTGACGCTGTTGAAAGGGAAGCTCCACAGATCCCATTACCCCCAGATCCAGGTGGGGAGTTGGAGCAGAGCTATCAAGTGCCAAAGCCTCAAGGGGAAGAGACAGCTCAGAAAAATTCATAGGGGATGTCAACCCCTCAGACTCAACACCGAAGCTATGGCTCCAAGAACCACTCTACTCTGAAATGGCTGGAGCCGGGTGAGTCAGGGAGACCGTTAGAGTCAAGGTAACCATACCGGTCAGCTCTGATGTCTCAACTCGGGGTAAGTTTGGGCTCGATAACTCTAAAACCAGGGGTTGGATAGGAGAAGGAGATATCAAGCAAAGAGATGAGCATGTCTCATGGATCCAGAGGGGGACAGAGTGGGCAAGTTTCCCAGATGGATTTGTGCCTTGAGGAATGTCACCATCACAATGTCTACCTCAGCTTTGGAGAGGCTGTGGGAGGACCTAGCAGAAGCAGCAACAGATGGTGGTCTAGAATCTGGTATGGGGGTTTGAAGAATATAGGACTTGTGCCTCGAGGTAACCAGCTAAGGGGAAAAACTATGAGACCAGTGCTGAGGGGAAGCATGATTAATAACTGCAGCCAAACTATTTGGATCCAACGATTTTGAAGACTTTTGAGGAGGTTCCCAGGTTAGCAAGATCTGCTGGCAGGCCTCTTATGTTCTTTATGCTTCATAGTGGGGGTCTAAGCCCCTGAAGTGTAAGATGTAGCAGTGGAAGGAAGGAGGCCTTTTAGGATGAGCTTCTTCCTCCTATTAAAGCCATTTGGTTAAAACCAGCACATATGGAGCAAGAGGCATCCAAATGTGAGGCTTCAAGACAAACTACATACTCAGTGTGGGCATCAGAGAGAGGAATTTTGTGCCCAGATCAGACACATTTTTTAAAACCCGTGGGTTTGGACTCAGCCATACCACAAAAGTCAGCCAACAAAACAAGAATTCTAACAGAGAAATATATACATATATATATATATATATATATATATATATATATATATATATATATATATATGTACACACACACACATACACACACACACACACACACACACACACACACACACACACACACACACACACACACAGTGGATATAAAAAGTTTACACACTCCTGTTAAAATGCCAGGTTTTTGTGATATAAAAAAATGAGACCACAATAAATAATTTCAAAACTTTTACTACCTCTAATGTGACCTGCAATCTGTACAACTGAATTGAAAAACAAACAAATCTGTTAGGGGAAAAAATATAAAAAATAAAAAACATGCAATATAGTGGTTGCATAACTGTGCACACCCTTAAACTAATACTTTGGTGAAGCACCTTTTGATTTAATTACAGCATTCAGTCTTCTTGGGTAGGAGTCTACCTGCATGGCACATCTTGACTTGGCAATATTTGCCTTCTCTTCCTTCCAAATCTGTCAGATTGCGAGGGCATCTCTTGTGCACAGCCATCTTCAGGTCACCCCACAGATTTTCTAGTGGATTTACGTCTGGGCTCTGGCTGGGCCATTCCAAAACTTTAATTTTCTTCTGGTGAAGCCATTCTTTTGTTGATTTGGAGGTATGCTTGGGGTCACTGTTGAGCTGAAAGGTGAAATTCCTCTTCATCTTTCTAGCAGACACCTGAAGGTTTTAAGCCAAACATGGCTGGTATTTGGAACTGTTCATAATTCCCTCCACCTTGACTAAAGCTCCAGTTCCAGCGGAAGAAAAGCAACCCCAAAGTATGATACTGCCGCCGCCATGCTTCACCGTGGGGATGGTGTTCTTTTGGTGATGTAAAGTGTTGTTTTTGCGCCAAACGTACCTTTTGGAATTGTGGCCAGAAAGTTCAACCTTGGTCTCATCAGACCATAAGACATTTTCCACATGCTTTCAGGAGACTTGATATATTGCTTTGTAAATTTTAGCTGGGCTGGATGTTTTTCTGTGTAAGAAAAGGCTTCTGTCTTGCAACCCTACCCCATAGTCCAGACATATGGAGAACACAGGAGATTGTTGTCAAATGTAGTACACAACCAGTACTTGCCAGAAGTTCCTGCAGGTCCTTCAGTGTTGCTGTAGGTCTCTTGGCAGCCTCCCTGACCAGTTTTCATCTTGTCTTTTCATCAATTTTGGAGAGACGTCCATTTTCTCCACTTTTTGATGACCGTCTTCACTGTGTTCCATGGTATATCTAATGTGTCTTGCGGCTTTTCCCGGTTAGGGGTCGCCACAGCGGAACTCCAGTCCACTAATGATTGGCAGTAGATTTTTATGTGCCGAATTGCCAACCCTGACGCACAACCTTCAATGAAGGTACACCCATTCACGCATGTCTCCACACAGAAGACGCTTTTTAGTTGAGAATCGAACAGGACAACGTCTTACTGTGAGGCGACAATGCTACCGCAGCACCACCACCGCAGTTCCATGGTATATCTAATGTTGTGGAATTTTTTTTTTTACCCTTCTCCAGCTGTGGAAATTTTTTTGTACCCTTCTCCTGACTGATACCTTTCAACAATGAGATCCCTTTGATGCTTTGTAAGCTCTCTGTGGACCATGGCTTTTGTTGTAGCAGGCAACTGAATAAATGTCAGGATAATCCTACTAGGACAGCTGAACTTTATTTGGGGTTAATCAGAGTCTCTTTAATTGATGGCAGGTGTGTACCCAA
Organism: Protopterus annectens; assembly: GCF_019279795.1. Taxonomy (NCBI): domain Eukaryota; kingdom Metazoa; phylum Chordata; order Ceratodontiformes; family Protopteridae; genus Protopterus; species Protopterus annectens. The sequence goes on along the minus strand of NC_056732.1, from coordinate 936,087,406 downwards.
GAAGACTGAATGTTATAATTAAATCAAAAGGTGCTTTAACAAAGTATTAGTTTAAAGGTGTGCACACTTATGCAACCAGCGTATTGTACATTTTTTATTTTTTATATTTTTTTCCCCTAACAGATTTGTTTTTCAATTGAATTGTACAGGTTACAGGTCACATTAAAGGTGAGAAAAGTTTTGAAATGATTTATTGTGATCTCATTTTTTTGTATCACAGAAACCTGGCATTTTAACAGGGGTGTGTACACTTTTTATATCCACTTCACATACTACATGTGCATTTGGACTCCATGTATATATATATATATATATATATATATATATATACATACATACATATACAGACTTTTTTTATATGTAGATAAAGATAAGGGGAAAAAATGAACAGTTGCTAGAAGGGTAAGGAGAAAGGGGAATAAAGAACCACTAGATGTAGACAATACACTAAAATATACAATACAAACAGAGAAAATGTAACAGAAAAGTAAATATGAAGCAAAAGGGAAAACTGTTTAAAACACTCACTGAAAAACCCTGGAGGAGCTCAGAAAACAATCTCGATGCTTGTCAGAAGTGCAGCAAATGAAATCTGAGGGGATCAGGGGGAGCGGGGCATTACTGGTAGGAGAGGAGTTTATGTTTCTTATCCTAGAGCTTTAGTATGTGGCCGAGTCAGATCCAATCCTTGGATATGAACCCACAAGTTGAACAACAAGTAAAAGCAACAACTTCAGATCTAATTTTTTACAAGGTCTGTGTAATGTCTAATGGTTCAACAGTCCTACTGCCTGCTCTGCTGGGAGTACAATGCTTGATGTTATATTGCCTATCCACTGACAGATGACAGCACATTTCTTCTTCTTCATTTTACTGCATCTCTCTTATTATTCCCTACATAATCCACACACCAAACAACCTAGGGTATTTTTTTAGCCTGTGTCTACAAGCACTGCACACAATGTGTATGGTTATTTCTGAGTGCAGCAGAAAAGCAGGGCTGGACATGAGTGTCATTAATACCAGGTGTGCATAAATGTCAAATACAATACCGGCTTGTATTTTTTTCTGAAAAAAAAAATGAACTCAGCATACAGTCTATGTGTGTGTGTGTGTGTGTGTGTGTGTGTGTGTGTATATGGGTCTACTTTACATAATCGACATCTCAAATGTTCAACTTTCATATGGCCGAGAACATATGATCGAACATTTATTTGAAACATCGACCATGCAAAAAAAAAAAAAAAAAAAAAATACACAAAAAACCAAAATAAAAACTAAATGTGTCTAGCAGGGGGGCAAGCCCCCCTGCACCCCCCACACACCCCCATATACTTAAATACACCAACTCCGAGATCGCACTACATTGTGGAAATGGGAAATCTTCCTGTTCCGTGCTGTATGGAGAGCTCCATTCAGAGCGGTCGAGCTTTTAAAAGCTCAATCATATGATCTCGGCCATATGAAAGTCGAGCATTTAGACGTTTGATTATCTGAAGGGGACCCATATATATATATATATATATATATATATATATATGTATATATATATATACACATATATCTATATCTCTATCTATCTATATATCTATATATCTATATATATATGTGTGTGTGTATGTGTGTATATTTATATATATATATATATATATATATATATATATATATATATATATATATATACACACACACACACACACACACACACACACACATATATATATATATATATATATATATATAAAAATCTCACACACACACACACATATGGATCCCCTTCAGAAGCTTGAATTTTCAAAACTTCGAACTTCAAACAGCCGAAACCAGAAGATCAAAGTTTTGAAACTTTAAACATTTTGAATGGAGATCACAGTACAGCATGGAATGGTATATTTATCATTTTCCTCACTGTAGTGAGATCTTGGGAGTTTGTTTATTTATTTAGCAGGGGGTGGGGGGTACAGGGGAGCTTGACCCCTGCAAAAACATAAAAATTTGTTTTATTTTTTCTTTATTTAGTTTTCAAAGTTTCAAAACTTCGATCTTCTTTCTTGGCCGTTTGATGTTCAAAGTTTTGCAAATTTTAGATGTAAAAGTAGATCCATGTATACACAAACACATATACACACCTATATATAAAATCCAAATAGAAAAATGCACAAAATTCCAAAGAGCCCTAAATGGTGCATGAAGTGAATCCACAAGCAGTATAAGAAACCAGCACTAGCAGCATCTGAATAAACATCCAAATGTTACTAAAAGCAACGATCACCAACAACAGAGCTGGGTTTTGTCTCCCAACTTTTTCAATGCTGTCAGTATACAAAAGTTATGCACTTACCATAATGGAGCTGTGTTGTCGGCTTCTGTCCTTCCTCAATGGATGGGGCTTTGTATATGACCTCAGATCAGACTTAAGATCCAAAATTCAGACTTTTCCCCTTATACATAATCCCCACTTGCTCCTGAAGTTAACTCAAGTCGAGTTTTCCGAAACACCAAATAACAGACATAGGACCCTTTCCTCAGAGACCTGAATTTAAAAATTTAGTATGTTGGTGCATATTCTGCTCTGCAGTTTGAACACTTGAACGGCATATGAACAGATTCAGGAAAAGGAAGTATGGTTGTACCAAAAAACAATAAATAACACCACCAAGAAGGGAAGGAGATTGGAAAGCTGAGGAAGGACAGAAGCAACAATATAAACAAAATATAGAATAAAATCACAGTCATGTAGTAGAACTCAAGCAGAAGCAAAAGAAAACTGGATAATGCTGATAACACCAAACTATTTATTGCAAGACAAAGCTTTCAGGTAAAAAAACCCTTCATCAGTCCATAATACAAGAAAAAACAGTTCACTTAAATACTAATCAAACACAGCCCAAAGATTAATCAAGTAACAACCATTAAAACCTTAAAGTAAAACACAGCTACTGCAATCACATCTGTTTATGCTTTAATAAGGGTTTCAGTGATACAGTCTGATTAATACCTGGTAAAATATCAGCATTCATTCTTAAAATCCACTCATATTCCTTAATTTCCAACTTATTGTTAGCATCACCTTTTCTTATGCTTACAACCACCTTGTCTATCACCATGAAAATAAATACATGGCCATTGCCAAACTCATTGTATGTTTGGCTAATGAATTAATAGTAATCTTTCCTTCGTGTGTCTGACCTATGTTCAGTGATCCTATCTCATAGACTTGCCAATATATATGAAGACTCTATAGCTGGTAACAATTTGAAATGTCAGAACCCGCTACATCACATCCCAAAATGCAGAGACTGAATGGCCGAGAGAAAGGACTTGCATATACCAAGTCTGAGATCCCATTTCACAGAATATTCTCTTTTCTCCTTAGTATGGCAATCTCATATTTGGTATATATAAGTTAAGCCACGTGGGAGACTTGCCCTCCACATGGGGTGGTGCTGGAGGGGAAGTCGCTCTGCAAAAAGAACTTTAAAGGAAAGGAGCAATTTTTAAAATTCATTCTTCTCCTGTGTTTTCAATCTTTTTTTGGGGGCTTATCAGCAATCAGCATTTTGAGTGCCAACGTTTCAGTAAGGGAGATCTGTAGCTACCTCTGGAGTAAATGATGGGTTAGAGTTTGCATGACTCTCTAGCCTTATGAAAGATCAGGCAAGGATGTATGCAAGAAAGGGATTGAAATTCTGATTCTCTCCCAGCTGTAGTAACGGCTACCAAAGTTAACGTTTTCCATGTCAGAAACTTGACATCCACCTTGGCTGCAGGTCTAGTTACAACCTGTAAGAGAACAATGATTTCCCATGCAAGGGTAGGATCCCTTAAAAGGGACCTGAGAAGAAACGTGCCTTTGAGGAAGGACTTGCATAATTTAAAGGAAGTGATAAAAAACTGATTTTTCTCCATTATGGAAAGTCAAAATGGCAGCTAGCTGTTCCTCAACAGAAGAGTCACTGGCCCCACTGTGAAAGAGGAAAGCCAAAACGTCTAGAATGACTAAAAGAGGAGCTGAAATACAGTCCAGATTCCTACAACAGGCCCAAACATTAAATTTTTTGCACATGATTTTGTGAATCTTTCAGGCAGATGGTCTTCGGGATGAAGTAAGAGTATGGGTTACATGTGAGGAAAGCCTCGACTGACTAGCCATCACAGGAAGTGGAGAAACCAACAGGTTAACTTGATGGCTTGAAATGTCCCGGGTGAGGCACCCAGGATGGGTGAGAGAGAGAGATCTAGATTGGGATCCAGTACCAAAGGAATGTCTATTAGATGAGGCCAGAAAAAGAGAAACCACACCTGTTGAAGCCAGAAAGAAGCAATGAGGATAAACATGACTTTCCTCTGCAAGGCTTCCTGTAAGATTTTCAGAAAAGGGAGGGATAGGAGGAAAGGCACAAAGGCGGGCAAACGTAGGTCAGAGTATCCCTTCCTTACTCTCAATTCTGGAGGATCAGAGCAAAGTACCTGCTCCATTTTTTGCTGAGAGAGAGGAAGAAGATCACAGCACAGCCATCTCCAGTAAATGAAAATGTGCTCTGTCACTGTTGGATTGAGAGACCACTCGAAGTAGAAGGATAGACCTGCTTAACCTGTGCGCACAACACCGGATTTCACTGTGATGTTCACTGCTAACAGAAAGAGGTCAGAAGACATCACCATTTATCACCAATCAACATGACAGGAAGGATCATATTCCCACCTAGTTGCTGATGCACCAGACTACCAACATGTTATCTGCCTCAATAGCTATCACCCCTAAAGAAAGAGGATCCTAGGAGGTCTGCAGTGCTAGGAGGACTGCACTCATCTTCATAATGTTGATATGAACACAGGCCTCAGAAGGGGACCATGTGCCTTGGAGAGTCCTTTCCATGTAGAGCCCCATAACCCAGCTGGGAGGTGCCCAAGGTCAGCGTCACCTTAGGAGTAGGAAGAACAAAGAGGTGACCCTGGCAGACCTTTTGGGACTCGAGCAACCAGCATACGTGTGTTCTGCAAATGTTTGTTAGACATACTTGGAAATTCACTGGTTGATGTCTGATGGACCACTGTACTGAAAGTGTCTGCTAAAGAACTCCTGTGATACCTGGCTAGATCATCAGGGTAATGGATACACCCATCAAACCTATCAGGTGCAAAATTAGTCTCACTGGTGGCTTCTGGCAAGAAAGAACTTCTAATGCTTATCTGTGGATGGTGGTGAACCTATTTTGAAGAAGTTTCACAATCTAAGACCTTGTATCCAGGTGAGTGCTTAAAACTTCTATGGCCTTAACAGGGAGAAACCTGAACTTGTCCGAGTTCACAGTAATACAAGTTGAGTACAAAGATGTAGAAAGAGTCCCTGGCATGGATTAGAAGATTCTTGGTGGGGTGGAGATGAGCTAGTCATCTAGATACAGGAACACCTGGAAACTGTGCAGTCTGAGATAAGCTGCGACCACTGTCATACCCATGTTGAACACCTGAAGGGCTGTGGTAAGGTCAAATGGCAGGGAAGTGAATTGGAAATGGCCATCTCCCAGCTGGAAGCAGAGAAACCTTTTAGAACACCTGTCCATCATTTTGTGGTGGAACACATCCTGAAGATCTATCAAGCACATCCAGTTGTCCTTTCTCAAGAATGGGAGAACTGACTGAACCTTGACCATCCCAAACTTTGTTTGTCTGATATACTGGATGAGATGGCAAAGGTCATAAACTGGCTTGAGGTCTCCATTCGTTCTGGCACCAAAAATAATATTGAGTAGGTCCGAGATCCATGCTCATCCAGTGGGACCTCCTGGATCTAGCAGCTTTTTTATTCTAGAGCTGCTGCTTTTCTTTTGGAGGCGGGAATGTTGGGGAGCTTTCTTGAAGCAGGAAGTGATAAAGGAAGGCAATTGACTAGCCTCTGGGTATGATCTTCTGCACTTTTTAATTTCTCCAAATCTTTTGGGTTTCTAATACCATGACAGGAATGGACCCCATTCCTAAGTCAAAGTACGATTAAAGTTCATGAAATTAATATCATTTCACTCTGATATCAGCCAAAAGTGCTCTTCGCAGCACCCACAATGGGTCCAGTAATGACTTCTTCTGTAATTTCATATGGAGTTACATGTATTGGTAGCATACCTAAATATGACTGTAGACTTTTTTTATAAGACCCGTTGCTCCTACTACTATTGGAACTATCTGCTCTCATTTCTGCTTGCAAATCCTGATATTTTATGATTCTGTGTCTCTCTGTGCACAGGACACTGTAGTCACCGGGTGTGGGGATTTCAATGATCAGTGCTACTTTTGTCTTTTTCCTGGTCTACTACATCCAGTTTTCGAGCATCTATTTTTTTGAACTGTTGGTAATGTAAAATTCCATGTGATGTAGACTTCATCATTTTCTATGATGCTTTGTAGCTCATGTTTCCAGTGGTTTTCAGCCACTTCAGTACCATAATGTTTGCACAGTCCCAAGTGCAGCAGTCTCGCCACATTATTATGCCTTTCAGTACACAGTCCTTCTGCCATTAGTATGTCGAAACCAGCAGAGGTGTGCAACTGTTTCCTATTCTGTTTTGCAAAACCTACATTTGTCTATTTCTCCCACATGTTCAATGGATTTTGTAAACCAGCGTGTACGTAGCCCACTATCTTGTGCCACCAATATTAACCTTTCATCTCCTGGTTTGAATTCGCCTCTCCTTAACAATTCCTGCATTCGTTCCTGATCAACATGAGGTTCTTCCAAAAGTTTTCTATTCTTGCAACTACATTTACGCAATTTCCACATTTCTTGCCTTCTCATCTGGTCCCTCACCTTAATTCTTTTGTTTTTTGGCACATTCAGTTGCTGTCTGGTTTTTATCTACTTCTGGTTCGACTTCCATTCCTACTTGATGCAGACATGCTTCTGCTTGATTAAGCAGAGAAGTCATCTTATATTTATTCTCCTCATGTTTCAAAACTTTCACTACATTTGGGTCTTGTGAGGTCAGCAGATATCTGTGGAGTCCCACAACTGCAGATCTATACATGTAATCAATTTCAAGGAGGCCAATCCCTCCTTCAAAACGGGGAATATATAATATTGGTATGCACTGATTTTTATAAATCATTTAATGAGCATGAAGCATCCTTCATGTTTTCCTGGCTAATCTATCCAACACATTTTGTGGCCAATCACTCCAAAACTGTAAGTTAGGATAGGAAGAGCAAACTGGTTTATAGCTTGGATTTTGTTCCTAGATGTCAATGCAGTTTTCAGGATTAATTTAAGTCTTCTGAAATATTCTTAAGTTTTATTCACTTTTGTCCATATTTTATTGCTGATCCTTCATCAGTTCCCAAATATGTATACAATCCTCCTTTCTCATGTTCTTTTATATCACATTCTTGTCCCAAACTGATGTTTTCCTGGTGTTGCAGTTTTCCTGCTTTAAAGGTTGCTTTTGCACATTTATCACGATCAAATGACATTCTTATATCTGAAAAAGTTTTGACAACTTGTAGTTGTGCTTTCAGTTCCTCATCTGATGAGCTACACAGTTTTAAATCATCGACAAAGAGAAGATGAGAAGTCTTTACAGTTTGTTGATTTCTAGGAGCCAAATTGCATTCATGGCCTAAGCTATTAAGTAGACAGCTTAACGGGTTAAGGGCAAGGCAGAATAGCAGCAGTGACAGAGTCACCCTGGAACATCCCCCTTTGAATTTTTATCTCTGGGGTAAAAATTTGTCCTTTATCATGGCTTAATTGCAAAGTGGTCTGTCACTGTTTCATGGTCACTGTAATATAGTCGATCAGTGTAGGATTTATCTTGCACATTTTTAAACACTCTTTTATCCATGAATGTGGGATACTGTCACATGCTTTTTTTTGTAGTCAATTCATGCCATACTTAAGATTCTTTCCCTTTTTACAGTTCTTCACTATGACTTTATTTAACAACAAATGATCCTTTGTTCCATAAGACTTTCTTTTATTGCCCTTTTGTTCTACTGCCGTAATTAAGTTTTCTTCTAAATGACTATAAACTCTGAGCATCAGTTCCCATGTATAGTTTATACGTCGTCAAAAGGCAAGTTTTTGATCTATAATTTTTAGGGTACTTACACGTTCACTCTCAAGTAGGAACATTGTTTTTTTCCTGTTGTTAGCCATGTTGGTGTCTGTTCGGGGTGCGCATTTAAATAGTTTTTACTCATGGCTAAATCTTCGTGCAAAGATGTTAATACTTTTAGCCAAAAGTTAGGTACTACACCTGGGCCTGGGGTTTTCCAGTTAGGGGCTTTTCTTAACTTTATTTCAATCGCTTTGGCCGTCAAGTTATCCCATTTCATATCCTGTACCTTTAAACTTCTTATGCTTTCTTTAAATTCTATCCACAGAGCATCTGTGTTATGTTCCACAGGATTTTCATAGATGATCTTCTTCTTTTGGCTTTTCCTGTTTAGGGGTGGCCACAGGGGATCACCTGACCGCTCATGATTACCAGTGGAGTTTTATGGTGTCGAGTTGCCAGTCCGGCACCCAACCTTCCACGGAAGGCACATGCACACACTCACGCCTAGCGCCAATTTAGAGTATTCAATCCACCTACAGCATGTCTTTGCGATGTGGGAGGAAGCCCACGGGTCCACAGGGAGGACATGCAGACTCCAAACAGTAGGCACCCCAGCCAAGGATCGAACCGGATAATCTCTTGCTGTGAGGTGGCAATGCTAACCACTGCATGTATCTATTTCTTCTTTTTTTGCCGGTCTTTCAATTCCTTTTACCTTGTTTTACAATTCTCTATAAAACGTTTTTGGGTCATCAATAAATTGCTTATTTTGTACTTTTCCTTTATATGTATCTTCATATCTTGTAAGTCTTTCTGCCTGTGCTGAAATTTTTAATTTATTTGTGATAGTGCACGATAGATTCTGGTCTGTTCTAATACTGAGCAATGCTTTTTTCACATCCATCTTTCTTAGTATTATTGTTCCCTCTTCTATAGTCTTTAACAATGACACTTTTTGTCTTAACTGCTTTATAGTTTTCTCTATTCAACATTTCCAGGATGATATTCGATTTTTCCCCTTCCTATCCCGCACTACCCTGTGTTCTTGTGGTAGAACTTTATCAGTTATTAATTTAGCTGCACAGTAATATATCCTGTTTACTTCTGTTATATTGGATGGATCTCAATGGACAGTCCTAATTCTTGTGGTCATTTGTTTTATCATACTTCTGACTTTTTGGGTTCTATTGACCTTCTGCAGTCTATTTCTTTCATTGATCTTAATATGCCTATCCATCTCTATTAAATCAAACAACTCTTCTCTTACCTCATTTTCTTCTAAACAGAGGGCACATTTTTTGTTTTCCATTTCCTGTGGGCATTCTATAGAAATTTCTATTGCATCTTCCTGTGGCATATTCTCTTCAATTTCATCCTGTGCCATCCATTGCTCTGTCATATGAGAACTCACTGGCCTATCACTCCTCAACATTAACTGTGTCAGTTTCCACAGTTCAAGTGAATGTTTATACTCATTTCCTCTGGAAGACTCCAAAATATCTTCATATGGCACCTGACCAATTGCTTCCCATTCCATTGGTTTCCCCTTAATTTGGAGTTCCATTGCTCTAGCCTTTTGTAGTGCTTTCTGAATTAGATTTTCTACACTGAATCCTTCACTTTGGAGGTACTCCATAACCTTAGTTTCTATTTTTTAACTCCTCCATTACTGATCTCCTTTTCTTCTTTGTCTTATTTTTTGCATTGCAATGTTTTCCATGTCCAGATTCCTCTGCCTGTATTTCTCTTTAAATATTTTTGGTGTTGCTCTTTTGTATCGGTTAATTTTGTTTTCTACTTTGCATAGATATTACACCATATTAACTCTCTTTCTTTCCCATGTCCATATTTCTTCTTCAGATGCCCCCAATCTTCCTGTTTGTCCTTACTTTGAGGACTCGTTCCATCATGCTGTGATGTAACCTGTGTTAAACCTTCTATATCAAATCCTTCACTTCGCAGGCACTCCAAAACATCAAATTCTATGTTTTTAACTTCTACTTTACTGATCTTCTTTTCTACATTCCCTCTTTGTGATATTTTTTTATTGTGAAAATTTCCATGTCTGGATTCCTTTGCCTGCACTTCTCTTCGAATATATTTGGGGTTGCCTTCTTTATGTTTGGCTTTCACCTTTGCATAGATATTGCACCATATCAAATCTCCCTTTCTTTCCAACGTCCATATTTCTTTTTTATACTTTTCAAAAATTTATAGGTTTTTGTTGTCTATATTTTCGCACTTCCTCAGATGCTTCTTTTTCCAAACAGATCAAAGTTTCTTGGTCTATATACTGTTTTTCAAAAATCTGTTGTATTAATGACCACAAATTTTTATATGAAGCTTCTGACAGTTTTTCTTGCAGAAGTATTTTTGTTTCCTCTAATTTCTCTCTTAATCATTTTGTATATCTTGTGCTGAAACAAGTCATGGGCATTCAGAATTGCCAATTAGCTGAAACACTTGATGTTCATAAGGATCATTTGCATATATCCCATGTGCCTCTGATACAAAAGGTATGGGAGGTCACTCAGTGGAAGTTCTAGTTTTGCTGGAGTTTTCATTTTGTTTTTACTGACTGTTTTTTCAATGACCTTCTCACTCACTGTTTTAGTATACCTTGTGCCTGGAAATTCTGGACTTTTTGCATAATAGTAACAATACATAATTTCTTTCTTATCCTCAATAGTCCACTCTATCATCTTTATGACTCTTCTTTGGTCTATCAGTGTTTGTGATTTTTGTGGACTGCTACCTCCTTCTACAACAGGGGGGACATCCTTCCCCTGGGCCTGGCTTGGCCCCATTGTAAGGATATTTCTGTATTTTGAAGATTCTACACTGCCATTTTTTCCAGTCCTGACACCAGTATGCCCACCAGGACTGAGCACTTTTTTTATCATGGGTCTTGTGCACCCAGCTCTCTTTTTTAATTTTTGACCTACTTCTGTCAATGATATGTGCTACGTAAGTACAGTCTATATATCAGTGTCTCCTTGGTGAGATTTTGTAGAAAAACAGGGTCCACCACATGAAGGTCCTCACCAAGACAAGGATGAATTCAGTTTCAGCACTATTACTTTCCTTTGCTTGCTAACTTTTTATCTCCCCATTTGGACCATGTATCTTGGGTGATGGATGAACAGGCGTTGGGGTGCAGACATAAGCGTACCCCACTGGCTCCACAGTGCAGCAGTAAGGCAACCATTCAGGAGTGCTGATAAGGCCTCATGGAGAACTGCAACCAGAAACCTTGAATTTGCAGGCTACCTCTGCTGTGGTGGCGACATTTACCATTAGAAATCCACCCTGCCCTGGGGGAGGTGCATACACAAAAATTCAGGAAAGAACCCTTGAGACTTTCAGAACTACAGCTTCTTCCCTCCTTTCTGGTTCCTAGAAAGGACCTCTACAGGGTAGAGAACTATATTCCTATAGCAGAAGGGGGAGTGCAGTCTCGGGGAAATGGCCTTTAGTAGTCGAGAAGTATTGGATTCAACAATTATTAGCTCCAAGACTGGGGTCAGATCTGATCAGTTCAGAATTTTTGGATCCAGAGCCAGTGAAACAACAGACAAGGAGGAGTAGTCCAGGGAGTGCTTTCTGAAATCCTTGGGCTTTTCCCTCGCTCTATCACCACTCCCCCCCCCCCTATGCTTGTCAGAGGATTTCTTAACAAAAGGGAAAGCTTCAGATACAGAAGACTGGTCAAAAGACAAATCTCCCACAGAAACAAGGAGACATTCCTTCAGAATAAGTTTATTTCCGCATTCATTGAGGTCCTTGATTATAAAAGCAGTGCACAGGAAGCACTACGTGTCCAAATGGGCAGCTTCAAGACAACAAATGCACTCTGAGTAAATCTGAATTTAGAGTCTTGTGGCCACAGGCCACACATTTTTTTAAAACCTGATGGTTTGTCAGTCATCCTGGAAAAAGCCAACAATGCCAAAATTCAAACACTACTACCAGTACTTAACACCAACAATACCCTCAATTCTAACATAATAGTACACTATAGAAAGAAAAACATTTGCTAACTTGCACACTGACACAAAGGACTATTTTAATAGAAACACTATATATGCAAAAAAAAACTAAGTGACCAGCTGAAAGTAAACTAAAGACATGAGACAAGTGAAACTATGTTAGAGCTTTTTGGTAACAGGAGATAAAGGTGACAATTCCAGATAAAGAATAAGAAATCCTAAAAAGATATAAAAAATCTGATGAGAAAAATCTGACTGACAACAAACCCTGAACAATGGAGATCTGTATCTGAAGCAAAGATGCAGCAAATGAGATCTGAGATACATTCAGGAGCAGGAGGGAATTAGGGAGAAGTCCAGGAGCCTGAACTTTGAATCCAAAGTCTAAAGTTGCCAAAGTCAGATCAGAGGTTGGATTCTATGACTCTCCCACTGAACAATGGACAGAAGAGAAAAAAAGTTATGCTGTTACTATAACGTTTCATCTGTGTTGTCCATCTTCATTCCATTAACCCATGGAATACAGTTCCAATGCTTAGAACTGACCGGTCACCTTCTTTTAGCTCGAGACTTCTAACTCAAGCTCCTCCTCCATACCCATAATGCCTCGCTCCCCCAAAGTACCTCAGATTGAGATTGCCAACAAGAACATAACAGCTATCAAGTATTAGCTATACTACAAACAACATGCAGACCAAATGTGTGTGCGTGTGTGTGTGTGTGTGTGTGTGTGTGTGTGTGTGTGTATATATATATATATATATATATATATATATATATATATATATATATATATATATATGGTTCTACCTGACATAGTCGAAACCACACAACACCGACAACCACATCACCGACACCACATATTCGACAGTCCATAAACACGAAACCACACATAACCGACAACGAAATAACCGACGGTACACAAACACGAAACCCCATACACTGCACACACCACAATAACAATTAAAACAAACACATCCCCATTCCACAAACCACACACAACACAAGCACACCAAAATCCTTACAAGCCCACACTAAACCTTACCCTAACCCTAAGGTCCGTCACTATCGTGACACTTACCTACCCGCTCCTAACCCTAACTCACTTACCCGACGCCTATCTCTTCCTAACCCTAACTCACTTAACCCACCCCTATCGCTCCCTAACCCCTACTCACTGAACCCACCCCTATCGCCTCCCTAACCCTAACTCACTTAACCCACCCTATCGCTCCCTAACCCTAACTCACTTAACCCACCCCTATCCCCACAGACCGTCAATCTCCACACTTACCTGCCTCGCACCCTAACGTCCGTCACTACCGCATACTCACACAGCCTTTCCCCATGTCGGCATCCTCGGCGTTGGTGTTGTCATCCGTCGTGTCGGTCTTCTGCATTGTCGATGTTCTGCCACTCGCGATTCGCGTCGGTCTTCTTCGATTTCGATCTTCTGGAGCTCCGGATTCCGATGTCGGTCTTCTGCGCTGTCGACGAAGTCAGGTAGAACCATATATATATATAGATTCACTTTGTATGCTCAAAATCCTGAAATATCGAATTTCAGAATCTCGAGCCCATAAAGTGGAAAACCTAAAACACCGAACACTCAGAAGCACGAAATCCAAAATTTCGCATGTCGGAGATGTTGAATTAGCAGTTCTGGTGTTGCACTGTGTTCATGGATTCAGGTAAGTGTTTATGTTTTAAGGGTTTTGGGTAGAGGCTGTAGTGTGTGTTAATGTGTTTTGTTACTGTGGTGTGTGTGTGCAGGGGGGATGTAGCTTGTGTGGTGGTGTTTCGTGTGTTTGTGTATGTAGTGCGACCTTGGAGATAGCATATTTAGGTAGGGGGTGCAATTAGGATTGGATTGTGTGTTTGTTTGCTGGGAGGAAGGTGTGTATGTGTGTGGTGTGCGAGTTTTATAGAAGTCACGATTTTGAATTTCGCTCTTCTGAGTGTTCAGTGTTTTAGGTTTTCCACTTTATGGGCTCGAGATTCTGAAATTTGATATTTCAGGATTTCGAGCATATAAAATGAATATATATATCATCATCTTCTTTCGGCTGTTCCCGTTAGGGGTCACCACAGCGGATCACCTGTTTCCATTTCTTCATGTCCTCTGCATCTTGCTCTGTCACACCAACCACCTGCATGTCCTCTCTTACCACATCCATAAACCTTATCTTAGGCGTTCCTCTTTTCCTTTTACCTGGTAGCTTCATCCTCAGCATCTTTTTCCCAATACACTTAGCATCCCTCCTCAGCACATGTCCAAACCAATGTAATCTTGCCTCCCTGGCTTTGTCTCCAAACCTTCCAACCTGGGCTGACCCTCTAATATACTTATTCCTAATCCTGCCCAACCTCGTCACACCCAGTGCAAATTTTAACATCTTTAACTCTGCCACATACAGCTCAAACTCCTGCCTTTTTGTCAGTGCCACTGTCTCCAATCCATATAACATGGCTGGTCTCACTATCCTCTTGTAGACCTTCCCTTTCACTCTTACAGGTACTCGTCTGTCAAAAATCACTCCGGACACTCTTCTCCACCCACTCCATCCTGCCTGTACTCCCTTCTTCACCTCTCTTCCACACTCACCGTTACTCTGAACTACTGACCTCAAGTATTTAAACTCATCCACCTTCACCACCTCTACTCCTTGCATCCTCACCATTCCTCTATCCTCTCTCTCATTCCCACACATATATTCTGTCTTAGTCCTGCTGACCTTCATTCCTCTTCTCTCTAGAGCATATTTTCATCTCTCCAGCGATTCCTCCACCTGTTCCCTACTCTCACTAAAGATCACAATGTCATCTGCAAACATCATAGTCCACGGGGACTCCTGTCTGATCTCGTCTGTCAACCTGTCCATCGTCATTGCAAATAAGAAAGGGCTCAGAGCTGATCCTTGATGTAACCCCACCTCCACCTTAAACGCATCCGTCAGTCCCACCGCAGACCTCACCGCTGTCACACTACCCTCGTATATATCCTGTACCACTCTTACATACTTCTCTGACACTCCTGACTTCCTCATACAATACCACAACTCCTCTCTAGGCACCATGTCATATGCTTTCTCTAAGTCTACAAAAATACAATGCAACTCCTTCTGACATTCTCTGTACTTCTCCATCAACACTCTCAGAGCAAACATCTCATCTGTAGTGCTCTTTCCCAGCATGAAACCATACTGCTGATCACTAACCATCACGTCCCTTCTTAACCTAGCTTCCACTACTCTTTCCCATAACTTCATGCTGTGACTGATCAATTTCATCCCTCTGTAGTTACTACAGCTCTGCACATCACCCTTATATGGGTCTTGGACACATGCTCAACTAGCATATGTCCGAATCACAAAACATCGAACACACAAACACGAAAGCGCTTAACATCGAAAAGCGCTTCCGTGTATGTGTAGTTCAAAAAAAAATCTACGTTTCCGCAGGGGGGCTTCACCCCATGCACCCCCCACACAACCCCTACTTTATTATTCTCACTCCGAGATAGCACTACAGTGGGGAAAAGGGAATTTTCCCTTAGCCGCACTGTAATCAGATCTACAAAACAGGCACACATACACGGAAGTGCTTGTCGATGTTAAGCGCTTTCGTATATGTGTGTTCAATGTTTTGTGATTCGGAGATATGCTAGTGGAGCATGTGTCCAGATCCCATATATCTACATATATATATATATATATATATACACATATATACGCATGCACACCGTACAAGTAAGGATCATCATCAGGCATCCCAAAAAACTGGACAGGGAGAAGTGGGCGGGAAGGTTAATGGAATGAAGACAGACAACACAGATGGAAAGTTATAGTAAGAACATAACTTCTTTATCTCATGTTGTCCACTTTATTGCATTAACCTGTGGGACAGAGTCCCCAGCTACTTTAATCCAGGGTGGCCATCAAGGAAAGATATTTCGGAGTACAGCAGAACCAAAGGTACTTCTACTCCTGGATATGATGTCCAATCTGTAATGCATAATTAAAGTATGGGGGTTTGACCAAGTAGCAGTAGCACAAATGTCCTCAATAGAAACTCTAGACCAAAAAGCCCGAGACGTGGCCATAGACCTTGTAGAATGAGCCCTTACCAGACCTGGTAAAGGAATAACATTGAAAGAATAAATAATTGTAACAGTCTTTCAACCATCTCGCAAACATAACTTTGGTGACTACTTTACCTTTCTTAGCATTCAAAAAGGAAACAAACAGCTGGTCACACTTCCTGAAGGGCTTCGTTCTACGGATATAAAAACAAAGCTGCCGATGAACATCAAGCAGATATAAAGTGTACTCTCCCTTGTTTTGACACTCAGGAAAAAAGACTGGGAGATTAATTGACTGACTAATGTTACTCTCTTTAACCATCTTGGATAAAAAGGAAAGGTTAGTATGTAGGGTTTACTCTGTCTTTATGGAAAATCAGATATGGACATTTTGCAGAAGGGGCCAAGGTAACGGCTACTAGAAATAGGGTCTTCCAGAAAAGAAATTTCAGATCCACAGTGGCTGAGGGTTTGAAAGGCGGACAGACTAAAGCTTGCAGAATCATAGTAAGTTCCCATGGGGGAGTAGGATCTTTGACTGGTGGCCGGAGCAGAAAAGTGTCCCCGAGAAAGGCCTTTCACAGTTTTGAAAAAGCAAGAGACGAGGACTTAAACCATAATGAAAGTTGGAAATAGTAGCTAGTTGAACTTTGGCAGTAGAGTAGCTAGCATCGTCTTTGAAAAGGGATGCCAGGAAGTCTAGTACGACTGAATCCAGAGCTATAAAAGGATCTGTTTTTGTTCAGCTCAAAAAGAGAACCTCTTTCACTTACTCTTGTATTTTTTTTTTTATGTGGAAGCCCTATAGGATGAAATCAATATTCCTCCAATAGGGCAGAAAGTCTGGGTGATCTAGCCATCATCGGAAGTAGAGAAACCATGCAGTTAATTTCAGGTCCTGAATGTCCAGATGTGGATGCCCCGACGGATGAGAGAAGAGATCTGGACTCTGATCCAACTTCATCGTTGGCAAACCAGGTGAGACCAAAGAAAGGTGAACCAGGTTTGCAGAGGCCAAAAAGGAGCAATGGGGATTACTTTGCTTTGCAACTTGAGAGCTTTCTGTAGGAACTTGGGAACCAATGGAAGTGGGGGAAAGGTATAGAGTAGACCGGAGGGCCAAGCATGAACAAGAGAGTCCCTAGGTGACTGCCCCTGAGGAAGTATCAAGGCAAAATACCTGCTGCGATTGTTGTTAAAAGGGGATGAAAAGAGATTGCAACAAGGATGACCCCATTCCTGGAAGATCGTGTCTGCCATGAACTGATTCAGGAACCACTCGTGAGGCACCAGTAACACCCGGCCGAGCCTGTCAGCTAAAATGCTGGATTCTCCTGGAATGTGCATTGCTATCAGAAAGCAGTTGGAAGAAATCGCCCACTGCCACACTCTAAATGCTTCTTGACATAGGGGGTAAGACCTGGTCCCTCCCTGTTTGTTGACATACCAAACCACTAACATGTTGGACTGCAATAGTCCCCTAAGGAAAACAGCTGTCTAGTTCCTGCAACACTAAAAGAACCGCTCTCATCTCAAGAACACGGACAGACAATTTGGTCTCCAGAAAAGTCCACGTGCCTTGGACTGTCTAGTCCAGAGAATGCCCCCCCCCCCAGCTGGGAGGTGTCTGTGGTCAACGTGGAGACTGGTGAGGGAAGAATGAATGGGCATCCTTGAATGATTTCTGGGAAATTAATCCACCAAAGTAGAGGCTCCTTGCACACATGAGACAGGCTGATGGGAAGATGCAAAGGACTCCTGAGAAGCGAACCACTGTACTGCCAAAGTCCACTGAAGTATTCACATGTGGAAGTGTGCCATTGGAAGGAGAGTTATGATTGCTGCCATGGAGCCTAATGCCCTCAGAACTAGAGAGGCCAGGGATTTTTAAGTGGTCAAGATATGGCTGACGTGAAACTTTAGATTTGATACCCTGTCCATTTGTAAGGTAAGCATAAAACATTCTTGTGTCGACGGGCCCCTATGAAGTGTATGCACTGGATCCAGCTGTGAGTTCTGTAAGTTGACCATTATCCCCAGGGTTGAAGTTAAGCTGAGGAAGTAATTTCTGGCCTGAAGTAGTAGGTGCCTGGTTGGGGCGGTCAGGAGCCAGTCATCCAGATATGGAAATATCTGATAATCTTGCAGTCGGAAATGAGCTGCCGCATACAGTTGTGTACACTTACCATAAATGCAGATGTTCGAGTGTATTTACTGTTGCAGTCATTACATTTGGGTAATTTGCTGGCAGGTTGCCCTCAGTCGGCCTGAATTCCAAAGTTTTGGTTCCTGCGTCAGTTGCTGTCTCCTCTTCCATGACGTCAGGTCGTCAGGGGTATAAAACA
Source organism: Protopterus annectens (assembly GCF_019279795.1). Lineage (NCBI taxonomy): Eukaryota > Metazoa > Chordata > Ceratodontiformes > Protopteridae > Protopterus > Protopterus annectens. Next base: position 936,068,940 of record NC_056732.1, on the reverse strand, counting down.
TGCAACCAACGCCATTTTCTTTAGTTTTTCTTGCCCCAGATGTCAGGTGCCCCCAAAAAGGTAGCAAAAAAAAAATTATATATATATATGTGTGTGTGTGTGTGTGTGTGTGTGTATATATATATATATATATATATATATATATATATATATATATATATATATATATATATATATATATATATATATATATATATATATATATATATATATATATATATATATATATATATATATATATATATATATATATTTATACATGCATCAATATAAACTTTACCTTCATCTACAAGCAAATACACTACATAGGTTGTAGAAGAAGATACAGAAGGAAAGATAAACTCCAGAATGACAAGGGGATGGCGGGAGGGTAACCTGGACTGCAACAGTGAATACACTCGAACATCTACATTTATGGTAAGTGTACACAACTGTACTATGTTCTTCGTGTTTCACTGTTGCAGTCATTACATTTGGGTAGAATCCCAAAGCTATGGTTGGGAGGCTGGAGCTAAAAAGCATTAGGTGTGGCTATAAGGCCCTGCAGAACTGCAGTGGCAAAGCCTGCCCTGGACTTAGAGTAGAGAGGCAAATGATAATGCTTTGTAAAGGTGTGAACAGAACTCCAAGTAGCAGCCTCCAGAATGTCTTTGGTTGGTGGTACTCTGAGAAAGGCTGCTGAAGTAGCTGCAGCTCTGGTGGAATGAGACGTAATGCCCTTGGGTACAGGTTTACCATGGTGTAAGTAGCAGGAACAAATGCAGTGGCTTATCCACTTTGAAATTGTCTGCTTTGAAATAGCCTTTCCTTCTGATCCTGCAGCATAAGTCACTAGTAATTGCTCAGTTTTTCTTAGAGCTTTAGTCCTGCTCAAGTAGAACCTTATCTGTCTGTGTACGTCCAAGGAATGCAGAATTCTCTCCCCCTTGTTCTGCTGATTTGGATAAAAGGTTGGCAGATAAATTGTTTGGTTAAGAGCCACACTGGAAACCACCTTAGGCGTAAATGTAGGACTTGTCCTCAGAGACACCCTGTCTGTGTAAAATATGATAAAAGGCTCTACAGCCATGAGGGGCTGTAGCTCTGAAACTCTTTTTGTTGAAGTAATTGCTAGTAGCAGAACTGTTTTCCATGATAAGAACTTTATATCAGCGGTAGCAGCTGGTTCAAATGGAGGCAGGGTGAGCTTTTAAAACACATAATTGAGGTCCCATGCAGGTAATGGTGATCTTCTAGGAGGCCTTAAATTTTTGGCTCCTCTAAGATACTGCTTTAGTAAAGGATGAGAACAGACTGGTGGCTCTGTATTGTAATGAGCCAAAATGGCAGAGGCATGGATTTTAATTGATGAGAAAGATAGGCCTTTGTCAAGCATCTCAGTTAAGTATTCTCAGTTAAGTATTGTAATATCTGAGGAATATTTGGTTCTGCTGTATCAGTTCCTTGTGCTTGATTCCAAGCACAGAATCGCTTCCATTTATCAGCATAAGAGTTTCTTGTACTAGGCCTTCTGGCTTCCAAAATGACATCCATCACAGCTTTACTGAGAGGTGCTGTTTGAATAACTACATGATCAGCCATGCTGCCAGGTTCAGTGCCTGGAGTTAATTGCGTAGGATCTGATTGGTTTGCTGGGACAGTAGTTGAGGTCTTTGAGGTAAGGTCCAAGATGGGTATTGAGAGAAGTTCCTTAGGATTGGGTACCAGTATTGACAGGGCCAGTCCAGGACAATTAGTATCATCTTTGGTTTCTCTTATCTAACTTTTAGGAGGACCTTGGGAAGAAGAGGCAGAGGAAGAAAGGCATAAACTGATAGGTTTTTCCAACTGAAGGATAGGGCGTCCACTTTCCATGCTTGTCTGTTTTAAGTCCTTGTGCAGAATCTTTTCAATTGATAATTTTGAGGGGAGGCAAATAGATCTATGTCTGGGCTCCCACATTTCTCTGTTACCATGCTGAAGACTTGTGGATTTAGTTTCCACTCATGAGGATCCATAAGATTTCTGCTTAAATCGTCTGCCAGAGTATTTTGCTTTCCTGACAGGAATTGAGCTTGAAGATGTATTTGGTAGGTCAAAGCTGTGTCCCACAGTGCCATGGCTAATCTGCAAAGGGGGTATGAGTGTGTACCCCCTTGCTTGTTTATATACCACATGACCGTGGTGTTGTCCGTCTTTATCAGTAGTTGTCCTGGATGAAGTAAGTCCTTGAAGGCTGTTAGGGCATTTTGAACAGCTAGCATCTCTTTCTGGTTGATATGTAGATGCATTTGTTTTGGGGTCCATATTCCCTAAATGCATTTTCCTGCCATGTAGGCCCCCCCCAAGCATAATCTGATGCGTCGGTTAAGGTCTGGCTGGCAGGTGGTAGAGTGAAGTCCCATCCCATGTTTTGGTGACATGCCTTTTCCCACCATTGAAACTCCTGTTGTAGGCAGGGAATGAGAGGAATCATTGTTTCCAGACTGTGAGAATGTTGACTCCATAAACTGTTTAGGTACCATTGAAGTTTCCTCATATGCAGTCTTGCATATGGAATCAGTAGGATGCCATGAAGCCCAAAGCCTGCAGAATTTGTCTTGCAGATAACTGGGTTTTTGTTGCCATCAGTTTGAAGTAAGCAGTCAGTTGCCTTTGCTTGCCTGGCGTGAGGTAAGCCATCTGGGTAGTTGTATTCAAGCTTGCACCCAGGAATGTTATCTTTTCAGAGGGTACCAGTTGTGATTTATTTTCGTTTATTGTGTACCCTAGGCATGTTTGAAGCCTTTTCATAAATGCCAGGTGTTGAAGAAGAATGTCCTTGTTCTCTGCTTGAATGAGACAGTCGTCTAAGTAAGAATATATTTGTATACTTCTTTGTCTGCAAAATGCAATTACTGGTGCCAGGCATTTTGTAAAGACCCTGGGTGCAGTAGATAAGCCAAAGGGCAGTGCAGAGAACTGATAATGCATTAAGCCAGCCTTGAATCTGAGGTATCTTCTGCACGATTGTCTTACTGGGACATGCAGGTATGCCTCTTTTAGGTCTAATGTCACCAGCCACGCATTCTTGCCCTGCATGGGCAGAAGCTGCTACAAAGTCAGCATTTTGAATTTTGAAAAGCCCAGGTATGTTCAAAATCGATAAATCCAGTATTGGCCACCAGGCCTTGTCCTTTCTGGGTACCAAGAACAGTCTTGAGTAAAAACCTTGTCCTTTTTCCTGTTCTGGTACTGGCTGAATGGCCCCCATATCCATGAGGGACGAAACCTGTTTCTGTGCCTCTGCCCATTGATTTTTTGGCAGATCTGGCCAACCGTTTGCCATTGGCAGTGTGTGGAAATGGAATCTGTACCTCTGTGATACTATGCTTAGTACCCACTTGTCCTGGTTTATTAACTGCCAATTCTGAGCAAAAAGTGCTAATTTTCCCCCAAGGGTGCTGCTAAAAGATAAGTGCTTGGTATAGGCAGAGGGAAGTCATTGGGACTGTTTTCTGTAGGTTTGCGCTTTATCTCCTCCACGCCCTATTGCTTTGACCTGTATGAATCTTGCGCCTGGTATCTGGAACCCTTAGGGCGTCTGATTTGCCCCTTTGAGCTCTGTCTGACATAGGAAAGGACCATTTTTTTGTAGGCTAGTGTCTACTGAATCTTGGTGGCTGCACTTGTAAGAAGTTTTTAACAGTTTGCATCGACTTAGCTTTGTCGTCCATTTTCTTTAAAACCTCTTCTGCCTTAATACCAAACAGAATATTATGCTGTAAAGGTGCATCTAGCAATTTAGCTTTAACATGATAAGGCAAATTTTGTTTTTTTAACCAGGCATGCCTCCTAATCACAGATCCAGTAACTGCAGCCCTGCTGGAGGCCTCTAAGGAGTCAAAACAACATTGCAAAGTATGCTTTCCAACCTGTTCAGCTGCATGCAAGAATTCCTGCAATTCTTTATTTTCTGCACATTCAGAAATCAACATCATTTTCTGTTTCAGCAATCCCATAACATGTTGCTGATACTTAAGCATATGAAATTGACAGTTTAAGGCCCTGATTACCAAGGTTGCAGATGTATAAACCTATTTTCCCCATCTGTCCAGTGCCCTTGAATCTCTGTCAGAGGGGGTAGGATTTTTTGCTGTTGAGGCCTTAACTCCCTTTGGACCCTGTGAAATAGTTTCAGGATCAGCAGCAGGGTTTCTAAATAGAAATGTATGTGAGTCAGGGACCCTGTAATATCTGTCAGGCTTACTGGGAGCTGGAGGTAAGGAGTCAGGGGACAAGCTTGACTCCGAAAACACATCATCCACATTGTCTAAAACAGGAGGAATGGCTAAAGGCCTGTGCTGAGGGAGGAGAAGGAAATCCCTGAGCTTCTTTTTTGATTCTGAGAAGTCTTGACTCTCCCAGTGAAAATGCTCCCTCAAAGTATGCAAGGAATCTCCAAATGAATAATCCTCAGGAGGAGATGCAGATGGAATAGACTCCTCAGCATTAGAATCCTCATAGGGAGGTATAGATAATTCCTGATCAGAAGAAACAGAAACCTGATCTGAAGATTCATAATCAGTCTCTTGCCTAGGCCTCTTATCAGGAGGGGGATGGGTACCCCTGATCAAGGTAATAAGGTCTTCAGCCATTTTGATCATCTGTTTTTTTAGGCATAGAGGCCTGTGCACGTGGCTCATGCGTCGGTTTTTTAGTTCTAGAAGTTGCTTTTGGTCTTTGGTCTTGCAGCTGTCGTCGGTTTGATATACAAATGTTGAGGTCTGAATACACCCTCAGAAGCTGGTGGCTGCTCAGCAGCTCCGGACCAATTCGAGGGAGATACATTCGTCGGTGCAATACCTTGAGTATCTTGCGGCATGCCAGACTCCACATGGGTGTCGGTAGAGGCCTGCGACTCGAAGGTATCTGGTATCAGGGGCTGCGAAAGCACCTTAGTACCAGCTAACCAGCGACTGACTTAGGAGAAGCTTCGTCATCGGTTTTGGATCTCTACTGCCTCTCTCTGTCCTTTTCTTTGCGTTTTTTATGTACTCCGGTAGTCGGATTGCTATCCGACATTTCTGGGTAGTTAAATCTGTTTCCAAAGTACTTTGATACAAAAATATGCCGACGCTTAATAGTGCGTTGGTTAAATCTAGCACAAAACTGACAGCCAGGCACGTTGTAATCAGGGCCTACGCAAGGAATACAGTATAAATGGAAATTCTTATGAGGTATTTGCTTCCCACAAGTAATACAATTATTAACTTTTTCTGACATCGGTAAAAAGCAAGAAAAAAGTTTCCCCAATGGGGTACTTAACTTTAGTGAAGACTTCGGTTCTGAAACTCAAACTCAAATATTTCAGTATTCGGCCGACGGGCACTTGTGAAATGCTTCTGCTTCGGGCACCGCGCGGCAAGAAAGACTAAAGAAAAGGGCATTGGCTGCATGTTTTATACACCTGACGTCCTGGAAGAGGAGACAGCAACCGACACAAGACCCAAGACTTTGGAATTCAGGCGGACTAAGGGCAACCTTCCAGCAGATTACCCAAATGTAATGACTGCAACAGTGAAACACAAAGAACATTGGGCCTCCCACTCCGAGGGAGGAGCTGGAGCTGAGCTGTCAAAGGCTGAGACCCTGAGGGCAAGAGAAGGCTTCAAAAGCTAGAGTAGAGGTCAACCCCCCGGAACCAACTTAAACACTATGAATCAGAAACACTCTGAACTGAAGCAGCCGGAGCTAAGCAAGTTGGGGAGAACATCGGAGGCTAAGATGATATCTCTATTGGCTCTGACACCCTGGCAGTGGGACCCAACAGAAAGTACAGTTGTGTACACTTACCAATGTAGATGTTTGCGTGTATTCACTGTTGCAGTCATTACATTTGGGTTATCTGCTTGCAGGTAGCCCTCAGTTGGCCTGATTAACAAAGTCTTGGGTCCTGCATCGGTTGCTGTCCCTTCTTCCATGACGTCAGGTCGTCAGGGGTATAAAAAATGCAGCCGACGCCATTACATCAGTTTTTCTTGCCCCAGATGTCAGGTGCCCCCCTAATGGGAAGCAATTAAAAATAAAAGTGCAATGATATACCTCCAACAAAAAAGCAAATACACCAAAAAGCTTTTAAGCATAGTAATGGAAAGCAGAGGTATAACCAAAAGAAGTCAGAGGGCTGGAGGGAGGGGAACTAGGACTGCAACAGTGAATACACTCGAACATCTACATTTATGGTAAGTGTACATAACTGTACTATATTCTTCGTGTTACACTGTTGCGGTCATTACATTTGGGTAGATTCCCAAAGCTATGGTTGGGAGGAGGATTTTAAATAGCATTAGGACCAGCTATAAGAACTTGCAAGACTGCAGTGGCAAAACCAGCTCTGGCGTTAGAGAAAATTAGCAAAAGTATGTACAGAACTCCAGGTAGCAGCTTCTAGGATGTCCCTGGTAGGGACACCTCTGAGAAAGGCTGTAGAGGTAGATGCAGCCCTGGTGGCAGGTCTGATCCCCTGGGGGATAGGTTTTCCATGGTGCTAATGGCAGAAAAAAATGCAGTGGCCTATCCATTTAGATATGACTTGCTTTGAAATAGCCTTCCCCCTCTGCCCCTGTAGCAAATGCCACCAGCAGTTGTTCAGATTTCCTTTGAGGTTTAGTCCTGTCCAAGTAGAATCTAAGTTGTCTGTGCACATCTAAGGAATGCAGTATCCGCTCCCCTTTGTTCTGTGGATTAGGAAAGAAGGTTGGCAAATGAATGTACTGATTAAGAGCCACACTGGATACCACCTTGGGCATGAAGGATGGACTGGTTCTGAGGGACACTCTGTCCGCATGAAAGATGATGAAAGGCTCCACTGCCACAAGGGCCTGTAACTCAAATACCCTTCTAGCTGAAGTGATTGCTAAAAGGAAAGCCGTTTTCCAAGAAAGAAATTTTAAGTCCACAGTGCAGCTGGCTCGAAAGGAGGTAGAATGAGTTTCTACAAAACAAAGTTAAGGTCCAAGGATGGGGTTAGAGCTCTCCTGGGTGGTCTCAAATTTCTGGCCTCTCTGAGGTACTGCTTGAGCAGTGGATGACAGAAGAGGAGAGGTTCTGTGTTATAATGAGCTGAAATGGCTGAGGCGTGGATTTTAATGAAGGAAAAAGACAGGGCCTTGTGAAGCATCTCAGTTAAGTATTGTAAAATCTGAGGTAAATTGGGCGCTGCTGTGCTCATCCCTTGCGACTGATTCCAGGCACAGAATCTTTTACATTTTTCAGCATAAGATTTTCTAGTACTAGGCCTCCTTGCCTCCAAAATGATATCCATCACAGGTTTACTGAGGGCTGGTAAAGGAGAGATTAGATAATTAGCCAGGCTGCAAGGTTCAGTGTTAGAAGCTGAGTGTGCAGAATCTGGTTCTCCTGCTGGGACAACAGGGAAGGAGTCTGAGGCAGGTGCCATGGGGATAACCGTGACAAGCTGCGCAGGAGGGGGTACCAGTGTTGCCGTGGCCAGTCTGGAGCAATCAAAATCATCCTTGGTTTGTCCTGTTTAATTTTTAGTAGTACTTTAGAGAGCAGAGGCAGAGGGGGGAAGGCATAAACTGATAGATTTTTCCAGTTGAAGAACACAGCATCCACTTTCCAGGCTTGTTTGTGGGGAGTCCTTGTACAAAATTTGTCCAATTGGTAGTTCTGGGCAGAGTCAAATAGGTCTATATCTGGGCTCCCCCATTTGCTTGTCAACATGTTGAAAATCCTTGGTTCCAGTTTCCACTCATGTGGGTCCATGAGGTTTCTTAGTCCGTCTGCCAGTGTATTTAATTTTCCTGACAGGAATTGTGTTTGTAGGTGCACGTGGTAGCTTAAGGCTGTGTTCCACAATGCCATGGCTAGTCTGCTGAGGGATTAAGAATGTGTTCCCCCCTGCTTGTTTATGTACCACATAACTGTGGTGTTGTCCGTCTTTACCATTAGTTGTCCTGGAAGAATGTGGTCCTTGAAGGCTGTCAGAGCATTCTGTACAGCTAACATTTCTTTTTGATTGATATGCAGGTGCATTTGACTTGGGTTCCATTTGCCCTGAATGCACTTCCCTGCCAGATGAGCCCCCCATGCATAGTCTGATGCGTCTGTTGTTAGGGTTTGGGCGGCAGGGGGTGGTATGAAAGGTAGTCCTTTGTTTTGGTGGCAGGCCTCCACCCACCAAAGGAACTCTAGGCGTAGGCAAGGTATGATAGGATTCATTGCTTCTAGATCCTGGGAATGTTGACACCATAGGCTTTTTAGATACCACTGTAGTTTCCTCATATGCAGCCTTGCATATGGAATTAGAAGAATGCAGGAGGCTATGAACCCCAAGGCTTGCAGTAGTTGTCTTGCAGATAGCAGGGTTTTTGTGGCCACCTGTTTGAAGTAGGTTGTCAAATGAATTTGTTTCTCTGGTGTGAGGTAAGCCATCTGGGAAGTTGTATTCAAGCTTGCTCCCAGGAATATAATTTGTTGACAGGGTACCACTTGAGATTTCTTTTCATTTATGGTGTACCCTAGACAGGTTAGAACCCTTTGTACAAAGGCCAGATGATTCAAAAGTGTGCCCTGGCTTTCTGCCTGAATTAGACAATCATCCAGGTATGGGTATATTTGAATATTTCTTTGCCTGCAAAATGCAATAACTGGAGCTAGGCACTTTGTGAATACCCTGGGCGCAGTAGATACGCCAAAGGGCAGTGCAGAGAAATGACAGTGAGTGTAGCCTGCTTTGAAGCAAAGGTCTCTTCTGCAAGATTCCCTGAATGGGATGTGCAGGTATGCTTCTTTTAAATCTAGTGTTGCCAACCAGGCGTCTTTTCCTAGCATAGGAAGCAACTGGTGAAGAGTCAGCATCTTGAACTTTGGAATCTCCAAAAAGGTGTTTAGAGTAGACAGGTCCAGGATAGGTTGCCATGAATTGTCTTTTCTGGGTACCAGGAAAAGTCTCTAGTAGAAACCTTGTCCCTTTTCCTCTTCTGGTACCAATTGAATAGCCCCCATGCTTAAGAGAGAAAGTACTTGTTTTTGGTCCTCTGCCCACTGATTTGGGGGTAGGTCCGGCCACCCATTTGGTGTTGGCAACGTGTGGAAGTGAAATCTGTATCCCTGGGACACTATATTTAAAACCCATTTGTCCTGGGTAATGAGCTCCCAGTTCTTTGCATGAAGAGCAATCTTTCCCCCAAAAGGTGCAGTCAGTTGATAAGTGCTTGGAAATTTTAAAAGGAAGTCACTGGGACAGTTTACCATAGGGCGAAGTCTTATTACTCCCAGATTTAGAAGTGGAGGTCCCCCCATTGCTTGGTCCTGTGTGTCCCCTGGGACTGAAACTTGGGGTTTCTGTTGTGTCTGGGTTTGGCTTGAGAAGACCTGAAAGGGGCTGGAAAGGACCAATTTTTAGAGGGCCAGTGCCTACTAAATCTAGGGGGCTGAACTCCTAAGAAGTCTTTAACAATTTGCATAGATTTAGCTTAATCTTCCTTTTTAAGAACTTCCTCAGCCTTGTTGCCAAACAGGCAGTCATGATTTAAGGGAGCATCCAACAATTTAGCTTTAACATGATCAGGTAAAGATTGTTCCTTAAGCCAAGCATGCCTTCTGAGCACAGACCCAGTAACAGCAGCCCTGCAAAAGGCCTCTAATGAATCAAAACAACATTGCAAAGTATGTTTTCCAACCTGTTCAGCAGAATGCATCAAATCCTGTAATTCTTTATTTTCAACACAATCAGGAATCAACATCATTTTCTGTTTAAGCAATTCAATAACATGTTGCTGATACTTTTAACATATGAAACTGGCAGTTTAAAGCCCTAATGGCCAAGGATGCAGAAGTGTAAACCTTCTTACCCCATCTATCCAGCGCCCTGGAGTCTCTATCAGAAGGGGTAGGATTTTTAGCAGTAGAAGCCTTAATGCCCTTGGGCCCATGAAAAATAGTCTCTGGATCCGCAATAGGATTTTTAAAAAGGAACTTGCGTGACCCAGGGACCCTGTATTATCTGTCAGGTTTTCTGGGAGCAGGAGGCAAGGAATTAGGGGCCAAACCAGACTGCGAAAAAGCATCATCAACAATGTCTAGTACAGGAGGAATAGCTAAAGGCCTATACTGAGGCAGGAGTAAGAAATCCCTGAGCCTCTTTTCTTTGGAAAAATCCTGGCTTTCCCAGTGGAAATGCTCCCTTAGAGTATGTAAGGTTTCGCCAAAAGAAAAATTCTCTGGAGGTGAAGCAGAGGGAATAGAGTCCTCTGCATCGGAATCCTCATAAGTAGTTAAGGGCAAATCCAGATCATCAGAAGAATCAGAAAAAACAGTATCCTCGTCAGAAGATTCATAAACAACTTCAGCCCTAGGCCTCTTAGAGGGGGGGGGGAGGTTGGCTACCCCTGATTAGAGTTATTAGATCTTCAGCCATTCTTATAATTTGTTTTTTAGGCATAGAGGTCTGAGCATGTGGCCTGGGCGTCGGTTTTTTAGTCATAGTTCGAGATTTAGGCCTAAGTGAAGAAGGAGGTGTCTGTTTAATATGCAAGTCCGTAGGCCTGAATACACCCTCAGAAGCCGGTGCCTGCACAACGGCTCCGGACCCATCCATGGTAGAGACATCTGCGGGTTCCATAGCTGAAGCATCTCGTGGCATACCGGACTCCGACTGGGTCTCAGTAGAGACCTGCGAATCAGAAGTAGCGGGTATCAGGGGCTGCAAAAGCGCCTCACTGAGTACCGGTGAACTGGCAAATGGCTTAGAAGTCTCGTCGGCAGTTCTGGACCTCGGCAGCCTGTCTCTGTCTTTATCTTTGTGTTTTTTCGGAATCCCGGTAGTCAGATGGCTAACCCACGACATTTCTGGATAATTAAACAGAGAACCAAAATATTTAGAGGTGAAAATATACCGACGACTGATAGTGCGCTGATTAAATAAAGCACAAAACCGACAGCAAGATACGTCATGGCCTGGGCCCTAGGCAAGGAATACAGTACGAATTAAAATCTTTATGATGTATTTGCTTTCCACAAGTAATGCAATTATTAACTTTTACTATCGGTAAGGAGCAAAAAAAAGTTTCCCCAACGGGGTACTTGGCTTTAGTTGAAGACTTCGGTTCTGAAACTCAAAAACGAAAATTTCCGGAGTCGGCCGACTGGCACTTGCGAACTGCTTCTGCTTCAGGCACCGGATGACAAGAAAGACTGATGTAATGGCGTCGGCTGCATGCTTTATACCCCCGACGACCCGACATCATGGAAGAAGGGACAGCAACCGACACAGGACCCAAGACTTTGTTAATCAGGCCGACTGAGGGCTACCTGCAAGCAGATAACCCAAATGTAATGACTGCAACAGTGAAACACGAAGAACATCAGACAACTCTGAAACCAGGGCTTGAATCCAAGAAGGTACTACCGGCTGAAATGGGGAAAGCCTCACAGATCTAGATGAGGATGGGGCAGACACAAGCCCCATCTGGATCCATGTCTCAAGAAATTGCCTCATGAGCTTACCAACATCCTTAGAGGACAAACTTCAGGAAGACCCAGATGAAGTAATGGAAGGGGGTCTGGAGGATCTTCGTGGGTAATGAGACGGAGACCTCCTAGTATGCACAGGCAGGGAAGACCCCAGCACCAACTGTGTAGGAGCCGATTGCCATGGGAGCATCACTCAGCCCGGTAGCAACAGAGGAAGAACAAGGTAGAGGTCAAAGAGCACTGAGCCGAGCAGTTAAATGTCTGTGGGCATCTTACAGCCCACCTAGTCAACTGAATTATGAAGAAATTCTCAATAAAACATACAGAATGGAAGGTAAATCTACAGCTCTCAGAAAAAAAAAATCTATAAATCAATGTTAACCTGAACTCCAGTACTGGACTGTCTTAGAAGGAGAAAGGGGTGAAGCTCTCTCACATGAAGTATGCAGGGACTTGCTCTCTACAAACACTGCTGTTTTCTCATTAGAATTTTAAGCTTTTAGTGCTGCTTTACTTGTAGTCACTTTTTTCTGTTACAACTCTGCTCTTTTGAGGAAACAAAGTGGATTACAAGAAATTAAGTACAGTGGACTCCCTCTTATCTGGCCTTTCTTTAACTGGCCATCAGATTTCTGCCATACTGCTAGCAAAAGACAACCGAGAAGAACAACACTTCCACCTCCTCTGGGCTAAATAATGACAGACATTTGAATCTTAGACTTCATATTCATTAGAAAAATGCATACTAACACAAATTCAGTTATTCTAGCTGATTTATAATCTACTAGTATTATTTTGAATGCTTTTTTGGATTAACCAGCCATTTGTTTATCTAGCCTAAGGTCCGGTCTCAGCGAGACCGGATAAGAGGGAGTCTACTGTATATCGTGTTACTGTAAGTTCAAGTAGTTACTGAGGCCACATACTTGCATTTCTTTTAAATTAGCTTAAATTGCAAAACATGCCTTCCCCAATCAGTCCTCAAGGAACAATAAATCTGCCTAACATACAGTCTTCCAGGTTATTTTCTCCATGCTTGGTATCCTTAGGTTATGTACAAAAAGAATAAATTAGGTTATAATAATCTTGCAGTGCACAGAGTGTTGTGCCATTCTTTGAAACTTAAACTTTCAGCTTATACGTAAAAACAGGTGAAGATGATGTCAAAAGTTAAAAGTGACAAAAAGATTTCTGTATGCATTTATCATATTTCAGTGAAGTTATAAAAAATTATTAGTTTTATTAATTATGCAAAATGCATATTTGCCATGTGGCAGGCAGCTAAAGAATTTTAAAATGTATTGCAAAAGCAATCATTTTAGTAATTTAAAAATGCATGCAACCTTTTATAGATGGAGAATGCACTAAAGACAGAAAAGTGAAAGAAATGTGTCTCACTACTGGGGATAGTGTTAATGATTAAATTATGCGCGTAACAAAATATTTCCTTCTGGCATGTAAGGATGAAAGGTAGAAGAGGGAAGCTTACACCCAAGAGTACTGACACTTTTTTTAGGGAGTGGCACTTCTATGTGGTAAACCTGTGTCTAGTATTGCAATACATATCGGTGATCACTAGTCACCACAAGGTGGGTATTTCTTCCCTCAGTTTTTGGAGGAGTGGTCTCTTATACTCGCACATTGCAGGTGGTCATATAAACACTCCTTTGTACTGCAACACAGCAGAAAAATACAGCATGAGCTAATCTACACAGAGGTAGAGTTCGTGAAAGGTATAAGAACAGTTGGGCACACAGCTTAGGGCACTTGTGAGTGGTCAGCCCTGCCACTAGTGCCCAGATAAGCATTTGCTTTGGCATTTGTCATGAGGTATTCTTTCACAATCAACCATCTAGACAGCGCAGACGTGCAGAAGAACAACTACCAAGGAAACATTTTATTTTAACAGAGGCAGCAAAGCTATGCCTGCAGGTTTTTACACTCATGCATATTTGAAGCTTTAACTACTTTCAGGGAATACATTCCGTTTTTCTCTCTTGTGCACAAAGGGACTTACAGCCAGTCAATGTAAGCAGAGCTAAATTTCAGTCAGTGAAGTCATGGACACAAATATAAGAATGGTCCAAAGCATTTTACATATCTATCTCAATGTGAAAAGACAGTTCTCAAAACTGCCTTATCTTCTGGATGGGACTGTACTAGTACTGGAGCAAAGAAATTTTTTATTTTTTTTTGCTGCCTTGGGAGCCACTGGGCTTTCCTCCCCCTGCCTGCTCAATGCAACCCATTTGTTCCCTCTCCCACAAGGGCATGAAAGCCCTTTGCCCATTTATTTCTTGTGGGGGTGACAGTCGAGCAACAGAAACTGAAGCAGTCACCCATCCCAAGCCAGAGTGGGAGATCACTTTAAGACCCTTAACCACAGTGTGCGCCTTGTAGTCCATCCTAGGATTCAGAATGCAATGGCTGTCAACAAGGACAAGTCATTCATTTCTGCAAGCGACGTCTCAGAACTGCCCTGCCCCCTGCTTTGATGCCAGTGCTCCTGTGAGATCCATACTCTCCACTGGAGATTCTACAGTGGGAGCAAGTACCCTAATAACATGCAAACACAATGCCATTTTTGGCATGATTCTCGCTAAGCACATAAGCCAGCTTGAGAGATTTCAATGTTTCTTCACCAAGAAGACCTTGGGTCAAGGTGTCCTCGGCTACAGATAGTTTAAAAGTCCTGTCCTTCTAATCTGTGGTCATATTGACAGAATTAGTTGCAAAGCAAACACCTACTCAGGACACCTAAACCTATATCATCACATCAACATCACTAAATGGCATGACATGTACCTAACCAAATATACTCATTTGTTAACTCACTCCTTCCATTGGAGCTCTTTTGAGTTTCTGTACTCAACTCCCAAGAGGTGTGGCTTAAGCCTTTAAAAAATTAAGTCACTACCTCACTTTTCAAACAAATGCTCATATCTCTAGAACCATAAGTGTTACTAGAAAATTGTAAATGGCAAACTGTTTAGCACAAGGGAATCTTAAACTCGATTTTATAAGACACAATAACCACAGAAAATATGAATTATGTAATGTTGTATAAATAACTTACAATATCTCAGTAGCCAATCAAGGAAGACATACACTGCCAGTAGCCAATCAAGGAAGACATACACTGCCAGCAGCATTTTCTTTATACAGCTGTGAGCTTCCACATGAGGTTCTTTGTGTGTGTCACTTGATTGTTGTGATACTTAGAGAAATATGAAAATTATTACAATGCAAATAAATAGCATACAAATATCTCTATCGGGTCTATATTAGAAAATCGAAAAGTACGTTTATCGAAAGGCACTTGCATCAAAAATGCCGTTTAACGAATTTGCTCTTATGGGGGGGCCCCCTACACCCCCACTAATTATATATACCGACTCTTAGATCGCACTACAGTGAGGAAAGGGCAAATTTTCCAATCTTCACTGTACCACAATCTCACTATGAACAGTTCAATGAATGCCATTTTTGATTTAAGTGCGTTCGATTAACTTACTTTTGGATTATGCAATACAGACCCTGTCTATCTGCATTAGTTCAATACACCTGTGCTTGTCATTCTGTAAACTTTAAGATGAAATTTTCTAATACCTTGCCTATAGCATGGTTTGGAAATTATTAATGCAAATATAAAGAAGTGATATATGATGCCTAGAGGCGTCCATAGGATGCAACCGCAGAAACATCTGAAGACATCATTAGGCAGTAATGAGTTAAATAGATTGCCCTTATACAACAAGCAGAGCACTTCCCTAGCAACCTTTAAAACCAGCCTGGACAAATGTATGGGTAAGCACAAATTTTGAACTTGTATGCAGGAGGAAAACTACATATTTTACATTTTTTACATTTGATTACCCAGTGGTACACTGATCATAACTGACCATTTGGTTTATTATGGAAAAAAAAAAATAACTGACCATTTGGAGGTACTAAACAGATGGAAAATGCTCAATTTACAGACAAAGCTTTCGGGAATGTCCCTTCTTCAGTATTAAAATCAAACAATGATAAAACTTAAAATTTATAACAATTTCAAAAAACCCCCACGACACAGCGATCCAATGTATAACCCAACATCATTAACATCTCATTAAAAATGCAAATAATTCTAAAAAATTCAGCTTCCATTCTTATACATCATATTACATGCATATATGTGAGAATAACATCATAATACATATGAAAAAATATATATATGTATATTCAGCTCTAAAAAAATTAATAAAATTATTCATTTATAAACACAACATCTATCTATTGTTACATAATACACTTGACAACTAAATTGTTCAAAAAATAACGGCACTAATTTGACTTCAAAATATATTCTTTGCGCGCCTATTCTCAACTATATCTAACCCATAGTTCCTTCCAAGAGTACCTATTTACCTATATTGTTTCTGTCGAAACTCTAACATCAGTTTTAATGTTATTCTATTTGTTCAATCCTGGTATTCTGTCCGCTGCTAATCTATTATCCATTCATATTCTGATATTTCTAATTTATTATTCTGATCACCCAATCGTAAATTTTTTATATATAACTTCTATCACCTTAAATTTAAAATTATGTGAATTACCTTTATCTAATCTATGTTGTGCTAATGCATTAGACGGAATATTCCTCTTCATGTCTGACCTATGTTCAATAATACGGTCTTTTAAACATCTAGAGCATTTTCCAACATACAAACATTGACATTGTGTGCATGTTGCTAAATAAACAACCATAGTTGTTTTACATGTTGCTGCAGATTTTATTTCATATTTTAATTTACTTATTGGGTGTTCAAAATATTTTTTATCTCAAATAGTACAGCAGCTACAATTGTAACAAGGGAATGTTCCAGTATTATGTACCATAGGTATAGTTAAATTCACTTTAAAATCCTTAAAACACAACTTTCTCTTCAAATTGCTCATATTTCTATAAGCAAAGTATGGCCTATTGCCTAACAACATTTGTAATTCCGGTTGAACCATTAAAATACGCCAATTCCTTTTTATAATTGCCTCTACGTGTTTAGTCAAATTATTGTATGTAGTAACATATCTCACTGCAGGACCCATTTTCTTTTCTTTATCAATAGTATTCACATAATTACTAAAATAAGGAGACGCTTGCTTCGTCCTAAGTTGCAATATATTTTTACTCATTTCTATAATATTCTCTTTATCATATCCTCTATTATAAAATTCATTTATTAAAATTTCCACTTGTTCTTTACATTTATCAAAATCTGTATGAATAAATTAGAAACCTGTGCATATAGGAAAAATATACAAGTGAATAAATATACACATGCTAAGAGTATGCATGCAGCACATGTATTTAAAGGTATTGTCAAAAAGCCAACTGCTAAGAATTAGTAGACTGAACACAACATAGATTAGATAAAGGTAATTCACATAATTTTAAATTTAAGGTGATAGACGTTATATATAAAAACTTACGATTGGGTGATGAGAATAATAAATTAGAAATATCAGAATATGAATGGATAATAAGATTAGCAGCGGACAGAATGTCAGGATTGAACAATAGAATAACATTAAAACCGATGTTAGAGTTTCGACAGAAACAATATAGGTAAATAAGTACTCTTGGAAGGAACTATGGGTTAGATATAGTTGAGAATAGGTGGACAAATAATATATTTTGAAGTTAAATTAGTGCCGTTATTTTTTGAACAATTTAGTTGTCGAGTGTATTATGTGACAATAGATAGATGTGTTTATAAATGAATAATTTTATTAATTTTTTTAGTGCTGAATATATATATATTTTTCATATGTATTGTGATATTATTCTCACATATATGCATGTAATATGATGTATAAGAATGGAAGCTGCATTTTTTAGAATTATTTGCATTTTTAATGAGATGTTAATGATGTTAGGTTATACACTGGATCGCTGTGTCATGTGGGGGTTTTTGAAATTGTTAAAAATTTTAAGTTTTATCATTGTTTGATTTTAACACTGAAGAAGGGACATTCCTGAAAGCTTTGTTTGTTAATAAATTGAGCGTTTTCCATCTATTTGGTTCTTCTTTTCATTGATTGGAAATAACAGAATTGGTGGAAGTATTCTGAAATTGAACTTTATATTTTGCATTTGGAGGTACTGCCAAGATGAAATAATTCACA
Source organism: Protopterus annectens (assembly GCF_019279795.1). Taxonomy (NCBI): domain Eukaryota; kingdom Metazoa; phylum Chordata; order Ceratodontiformes; family Protopteridae; genus Protopterus; species Protopterus annectens. The sequence goes on along the minus strand of NC_056732.1, from coordinate 936,051,309 downwards.
AAGAAAAAACAGAACACAGAGGCAGTAAGTTGAACATGTCAAAAGCAAAACAGAAAGTAACAACATACAACAAAATTTTACAGTAGCAATTAACAGACATAGCAACAACTGTAAGAGAAATACAATTTACATGACTATATTCAGGTTTACATCACAGTGGAACTTCTGTGGGGTAATAAGAGTCAGGACAGTTGGTAGTGGAAGAGATCAATGTTGAGAGTCCCTTACATGCTGTGGCCTGCTGTGTGAAAAGTATGGTTTGATTTGCTATGGAGAAATTAAGTTCAGCTCTGAAGGTTGCAAAGCAGGACTTTAGTTCCTTTAGGTGGATGGGGAGGGGCTTCCATATCTTACGGGCAAAGATGCAGAAAATAAAGGTATAGAGTAACTTGGTTTATGAGAATTGGACTTAGGAGGGCTCGAGCATGCTTGGGAGAAGCATCTGAGGTTGAAGTGTGCAAGTTTAGTATAAAGGTTGGCAGCTGGTACAGGAAATCAGTGACATAAGTTTAAAGAGAGAGCCTACTAAGCAGTTGTACTATGTGCCACACTAAGGGCCATATGGCTTTTTTGGTGGTGAGGGAGGCAGCAGTACTCATCACAACACAAGTTAATGATGAACTGACAAATGTAGTGTGGACTTTTTATTAGACACTGGCTATTACGGTAGTCCTTAGAGATTTTTGGGATCATTGTTAGTCCCCATCAGCACAGGGTGATGTGGCCAAGCATCTTGATGGTCTCCTTGACTGCAAGCTTAGTAAGAACATATACATTAATGAACCCACACAGTCCATGTCTATCAAAGAAAGGCAAACTAGCATGGATGAACACCTCCTCCCTCCCTTACTCATAGTAGCTCTGAGAGGTGTCTGAACTTGAACTTGACTCACCTAAGGCATAGTCAAGGCTTTATCATTCTATGATAAAAGAGCTGGCTATAAATGGAATCCTTTGGAACATTAAACATTTTCCTTCAACCATACAAAGGAGAGTGCATGTAACAGTTTTGGTAAAAGAGCAAGATGATATAATTGCACATCTCTCCTCAAACATAACAAAGACAAACATCTGTAGGTACTGTCACTATGGCAAGACAGATATCTGTAAATAGCACCATTATGATGCTATGCCAAATGAACCTTTTCTCAGTGCACACCAGAGCTTACTTAGTAACTGCAATAGTTAAATACCACTAACAGCTTATGTGCCATAAGTGAATAGCACAAACCGCATCATTCAGAAGAACTGGGGTTGAAGGTGGTGGATTGATCTGATAATGGCTGATACAGACAAGTGAAAGAACAAGGAGTTACAGAAGACATAACAAACTCAAAACTCCTAAGGATGACAGACTGAGTTTCAATCCTTTGATCATTAAGTCCCTAGGAGTAAATGACTTAGAATGTCTTCCGTTGCTAAAGGGGCTGATATCTTGTACGGTATCCAGCCTTGAAATAGTTCTTAATTGGATGTGATACTTTCACAGTGACAGGAAAGGTAATCCATATGATGGGAAGAATAAAAGGAAATCACCTACTGCCAAGAAAGTGGATGCTTTGGCTCACAACTTGTGGAAGAGCTTCCAACAGCCACATTCTGTTGGACACAAACAGCTGCTCTTGCAAGTGTTCTACAGTAAGGATGTAAACTACATAGCAAGAAGGGTAAAACGAGTGCTGCAATGGTATGAGTAATTAATACAGTGTCACAAGCAGGAAGACAGGAAGTGGGAGCAAAAATTCTCGCCACAGCAGACACCACCTGCAATTAGGCAGCATTAATAGCAGCATCCAACCACATCAAAAATACTGACGTGTTAGCTATATCTAGAGAAACCAGTTATGTTTGGGGAATGGAAGAGTACAGTTGTGTACACTTAGCATAAATGTAGATGTTCGAGTGTATTCACTGTTGCAGTCATTACAATTGGGTTATCCTGCTGGCAGGCTACCCTCAGTCGGCCTGAATTCCAAAGTCTAGGTCCGGCGTCAGTTGCTGTCGCCTCTTCCCTGACGTCAGTGCGCCAGGGGTATAAAAGATGTAGCCGACGCCATTTTCTTCAGTTTTTCTTGCCCCAGATGTCAGGTTCCCCCTAAAGGGAAAGCTAAAAATATGCCAATAAAACATGCATGCACCAAAATATATATATACCTTCATCTATAAGCAAATACAGCACATAGGTTGTATAGGTTAGAGAAGAGCAGATAAAGTGCAGCAAAGATATGGGGGATGGTGGGTGAGTAACCTGGACTGCAACAGTGAATACACTCCAACATCTACATGTACACAACTGTACTATGTTCTTCGTGTTTCACTGTTGCAGTCATTACAATTGGGTTGAATCCCAAAGCTAAGGTTGGGAGGCTGGAGCTAAATAGCATTAGGAGTGGCTATTAGGCCCTGCAGAACTGAGTAGAGTGGTAAGTGATAGCACTTTGTGAAGGTGTGCACTGAACTCCAAGTAGCTGCTTCTAAAATGTCTTTGGTTGGTACTCCCCTGAGAAAGGCTGCTGAAGTGGCTGCTGCTCTGGTTGAATGTGGCCTTATGCCCTTAGGTACTGGCTTGCCATGTTGTGAATAGCAGAAACGAATGCAGTGGCCTATCCACTTTGAAACAGTCTGTTTTGAGATAGCCTTTCCTTGTGATCCTGCAGCAAATGCCACTAGTAATTGCTCGGTCTTTCTGAAAGCCTTGGTTCTGTTCAAATAGAAGCGTAGCTGTCTGTGCATGTCCAAAGAATGCAGAATTCTCTCCCCCTTATTCTGTGGGTTTGGATAAAATGTAGGCAGATGAATAGTTTGGTTAAGGGCCACACTGGACACTACCTTAGGCATAAAAGTCGGGTTTTTCCTCAGAGAAACTCTGTCTGGATAAAAAATTATAAAAGGTCCCACAGCCATGAGTGCCTGTAGCTCTGAGACTCGTCTTGCAGAAGTTATTGCTAGGAGCAGAGCTGTTTTCCAAATTCTTGGCCCCTCTGAGGTACTGCCTTAGTAACGGATGTGAAAAGATTGGTGGCTCTGTATTGTAATGAGCCGAAATGGCAGAGGTATGAATTTTTATAGATGAGAAGGATAGGCCTTTGTCCAGCATCTCAGTCAAGTATTGCAAAATCTGAGGAACATTTGGAACAGCTGTGTCAATTCCTTGTGCCTGGTTCCAAGCACAGAATCTCTTCCATTTTCCAGCATAGGATTTTCTAGTACCAGGCCTCCTGGCCTCCAAAATGACATCCATCACCGCTTTAGTAAGAGGCGTGTTTTGTATGACTACATTATCCTCCATGCTGCCAGATTTAAGGTCTTGAGTTGGTTGTGCAGGATCGGATTGTTCTGCTGGGACAGTAGATGAGGCACTTGAGGTAAGGTCCAGGCTGGGCATTGAGACAAGTTCCTTAGGATTGGATACCAGAACTGGCATGGCCAGTTTGGGGCAATTAGTATAATTTTCAGCTTCTCCTGTCTGACATTTAGGAGTACCTTGGGGAGGAGAGGCAGAGGAGGAAAGGCATATACGGTTACGTTTTTCCAGCTGAAGGATAGGGCATCCACTTTCCATGCCTGTCTGTGATAAGTCCTTGTGCAGAATCTCTTTAGTTGGTAGTTGTGAGGTGAGGCAAATAGATCTATGTCTGGGCATCCCCATTTCCTTGTTACCATTTTGAAGACTTGTAGATCCAATTTCCACTCGTGGGGATCCATGAGGTTTCTGCTTAGTTCGTCTGCCAGAGTATTTATCTTTCCTGGCAGGAATTGTGCCTGCAGATGTACTTGGTAAGTCAATGCTGTGTCCCACAAAGTCATGGCCAGTCTGCAAAGGGGGTAAGAATGAGTGCCTCCCTGCTTGTTTATATACCACATGACAGTGGCATTGTCTATCTATCAGTAGTTGTCCCGGATGAAGTAGGTCCTTGAAGGCTGTCAGGGCATTTTGAACAGCTAGCATCTCTTTTTGATTGACATGCAGATGCATTTGGTTTGCGGACCATGTGCCTTGAATACATCTTCCTGCCATGTGGGCTCCCCAGGCATAATCCGATGCATCCATTGTTAATGTCTGTGTGGCTGGGGGTAGATTGAATGGCTGTCCCTTGTTCTGGTGACAGGCCTTCGCCCACCATCGAAACTCCTGTTGTAGACAGGGAATGAGAGTAACTATTGTTTCCAGGCTGTGGCAATGTTGAGTCCAAACACTTTTTAGGTACCACTAAAGTTTCCTCATATGCAGTCTTGCATATGGAATTAGTGGAATACAGGATGCCATGAAGCCCAAAGCCTGCATCATTTTTCTTGCAGATAACTGGGCCTTTGTTGCCAACAGTTTGAAATAGGTAACCAGATGTCTCTGTTTGCCTGGCGTGAGATAAGCCATCTGGGCAGTTGTATTTAAGCTTGCACCCAGGAATATTATCTCTTGAGAGGGTACTAGTTTTGATTTCTGTTCGTTGACTGTGTACCCTAGGCATGGTAGTAATCTCTTTACAAACGCCAGATGCTGTAGTAGAATGTATTTGTTCTCTGCTTGAATGAGGCAGTCGTCTAAGTAAGGATATATTTGTATTCCTCTGTCTGCAGTATGCAATTACTGGAGCCAGGCACTTTGTGAATACCCTGGGCGCAGTAGATAAGCCAAAGGGCAGTGCAGAGAATTGGTAGTGCATTGAGCCAGCTTTGAATCTGAGGTATATTCTGCATGTTTGTCTGATTGGGACATGCAGGTATGCCTCTTTTAGATCTAAAGTCACAAGCCAAGCCTTTTTGCCCAACATGGGCAGAAGCTGTTGTAGAGTCAACATTTTGAATTTTGGAATATCCAGGTATGTGTTTAGAATAGATAGGTCCAGTACTGGTCTCCAGGCTTTGTCCTTTCTGGGTACCAAGAACAGTCTTGAATAGAATCCTTGTCCCTGCACTTGCTGTGGCACTTGTTGAATGGCCTTCATGTCCATGAGGGATGAAACTTGTTTTTGTGCCTCTGCCCATTGATTGCGTGGCAGGTCTGGCATACCGTTTGGCCTTGGCAGGGCGTGAAAGTGGAACCTGTAGCCTTGTGATACTATATTTAGAACCCATTTGTCCTGGGTGATCATGTGCCAATTTTGTGAAAAAAGTGCTAGCTTTCCCCCCAAAGGGGCTGCCAAAAGATAAGTGCTTGGTGCTGGAAGGGGGAAGTCATTGAGACTGTTTCCTGTATGGCTGTGATTTTTTCCTCTCCACTCTTGCGAGGTAGAAGCACCCCATTGTTTAGGCCTGTATGAGCCTTGGGGCTGTGATCTGCCTCTGGGGCATCTGTATCTGCCTCTTTGAAGCCTATCGGACAATGGAAAGAACCAATTCTTTGTGGGCCAGTTCCTGCTAAACCTGGGAGGCTGTACCTGTAAGAAATCCTCGACTGTTTGCATAGATTTAGCTTTGTCCTACATTTTCTTCAACAACTCTTCTGCTTTAACACCAAACAAAGTATCATGCTGTAATGGAGCATCTAACAGTTTTGCTTTAACATGATCAGGCAGATTCTGTTCTTTTAACCAAGCATGCCTCCTAATGACAGAACCTGTAACAGTGGCCCTGCAGGAGGCCTCTAGAGAATCAAAACCACATTGCAAAGTATGCTTTCCAACTTGTTCAGCTGCATGCAATAAATCCTGCATTTCCTTGTTGTCTGCATATTCTAAATTTGTTGACATTTTCTGTTTAAGCAAGGACATAAGATATTGCTGATATTTAAGCATATGAAATTGGCAATTTAAGGCTCTTACAGCCAAGGTTGTAGAAGTGTAAATCTTTTTACCCAATCTGTCTAGGGCCCTAGAATCCCTATCAGAGGGGATAGTTTTTTTTGCAGTAGAAGCCTTGACCCCTTTGGGACCCTGACAGATGTTTTCTGGGTCAGCAGCAGGGTTTTTATAAAGAAATTTATGTGAATCAGGAACCCTATAGTATCTGTCTGGCTTAACAGGAGCTGCTGGTAAAGAGTCTGGAGATAGACTGGACTCTGAAAATACATCATCTACAATGTCTAAAACAGGTGGGATAGCAAGGGGCCTGTGCTGAGGCAATAAAAGGAAGTCTCTGAGCCTTTTCTTGGATTCTGAGTAATCTTGGCTCTCCCAGTGGAAATGCTCCCTCATAGTATGTAGTGTCTCCCCAAAAGAATAATCCACAGGAGGGGAGGCTGAAGGGATAGATTCTTCAGCATCAGAGTCCTCATAGGGAGGAAGAGAATATTCCTGTTCAGAGGAGGAATCAGAGGAAATGGAAACCTGGTTTGAAGTTTCGTATTCTAACTCTTGCCTAGGCCTCTTATCAGGAGGGGGATGGGAACCCCTGATCAAAGCAATAAGGTCTTCGGCCATTTTAAGCATCTGTTTTTTAGGCATGGAGGCCTGTCCAGGAGAATGCTGTACTTGTTTCTTTGTCTTTAGAGCTGCTTTAGTCTTTGCCTTTGAAGCTGAAGTAGGTTTCACATATAACTGTGTAGGCCTGAAAACACCCTCAGAAGCCGATGCCTGCTCAGCAGCTCCGGACCCATCTGAGGGAATAGTTTCCGAGTGTCCAATACCTTGAGTTTCCAGCGGCCTCGTCAGCTCCACGTGGGAGTCGGAAGCGGCCTGTGGCTCTGAGGTAGCAGGCGTCAGAGGCTGCGAAAGAGCCTCACTGAGAAATGGCGAACTGGTGACAGGCCTAGCAGAAGCCTCATTGTCGGTTTTGGATCTCGGATGCCTGTCCTTTTCTTTTTCTTTGCGCTTTTTATAAACTCCGGTAGTTGGTTGTTCCAACAGCATTATGTAATTAAATCTTCTGCCAAAGTAATGGAATGCAAAATCGCAAGGAATACAGTAAGAATGAAAATCCTTATGAGGTATTTGCTTCCCACAAGAAATACAATTGTTAACTTTTTCTGACATCAGTCTGGAGCAAGAATAAAGTTTCCCCAACGGGGTACTTAGCTTTAATGAAGACTTTGGATCTGAAAATCAAATTTGAAAAACTCAGGAGTCGGCTGACCGGCATTTGCGAACTGCTTTTGCTTCAGGCACCACGCAGCAAGAAAGACTGAAGAAAATGGCATCGGCTACATCTTTTATACCCCTGGCGCACTGACGTCAGGGAAGAGGAGTCGGTCGTAACTGACGCCGGACCTAGACTTTGGAATTCAGGCCGACTGAGGGTAGCCTGCCAGCAGGATAACCCAACTGTAATGACTACAACAGTGAAACATGAAGAACATCTGTGTGAAGACAAAAAAATTGAAGAAAGCAGTATGTCAAGGCATGAGATTACACACAATTGGAGCTGCAGACACTTCCAAGGCACACAGTTTAAAACACCTCTTGCACTATATGAGGGATTTAAATCAAAGTGTTTACTTTAATCATATTGTCTATTTTATTTTTTTATACAGTGAATCAATCTTTTCAATTCTTACATCAATAATGAAAGGAATACCATACACACACACACACACAGGTTATCCAATCATAAAAATCTCCTGTTAACAGTATAAATCTTTTCTCCATACCAACTCTCTCTCTCTATCACACACACACACACACACACACACACACACACACACACACACACACACACACACACACACACACACACACACTAAATCTACCTCTGCTATACATACTACCCTCCTCACTCCAGTTTCAACTGTATTTGATACAAATCTTTCCCCATATTCTATTAACATTGTTCCATGACCAATTAAATCTCCCTACCTCCCCTGGTTTTCTAATGCTTCACATACTTTTTATAAATGTGAAACCTTACCCTCCTGTCTAGTCCGTTTCCAAACTTATGGTATTTCTGTTTTACCTCAAAAGGTTAAACAGAACTCCCAATCAACCACTGTTGCAGTGAATTACTTATATGGACATAGCTCCCATGACGACATTAACTCATGGCGTAGCACTTTACTCCATGACCTTACGCCAAACCTCCACACATCCCCACTACATATATTGCCAGTACCTTTATTGACCCATCCCAAACAGCTGTCTGCCGCCAGTGGATTTAAAAATGAAAAATCTTAGCTGACATTATTATCTAGGAAAAGTGAATGTATGAAGGCCTCCCAACGCATACAAGAGTTGCAGGAGAAGGATTAGTTTCCAGAAAGGTCCCTTTAAATCTTAACCAAGATTATGCACCATCTGTACACTCTCCTCATCTGCAAAAACCTTTTTTTTTTTTTTCTTAAAGTTTCCAAGAGATATATACACCCCTAAATATCTTCCACTTCCCATTTTCCATTATCACTACACCATTTCTTCTGCAAGTCCATATAATTTTCTCTCCTCCCTAGGTCTACGAGTACTGTATGCAGCTTTCCATTCCTTTTCCTCTTCCGCTGTTCCCATGGAACACACCTGCCCTTTACCCTTTTCTTTACTTGCATGTATCCTCAACTCCATCCATCCAGCCAATGCCTGCTTCACTTGTCTAAGCTTTAGCCATTCACCCTGAGGCCACACATATTTTGCAACATTTCAAAATCGTTAACTCTACATTTGCCCGATGATATTAATCATATTGTGTGCTCTCAGAATAGCTGCCATTCTTCAAAATTCCCCTTGGGTGACATTTCCTTTCAGCACAATCTTAATTTTCCTCACAAAGTCTCACCTTCATTTGTCTTCCAGTATCAACCACCTAACGTTACACACTTAATCAACACTTTCCAACTTTCTCTGCATACGGTACAAAGTCTTCCCATCTTTCTCCCCTCCTCCCCACAACGCTTATGCATCACTTGCTTTCAATTAATGCCTACAACATAACACATTAATCTGGCTGATGCTATCCTCACCACTTATAGCCACACACATTCTACTTTTAATCTGTGGACCTCTTCCCCCTTCAAATAAGTTGATAACATGCCCCACTGCACTTTTAAATACAGTGAATGTTTAGGTTCCACCAAGAAATGCCTTAAAAATTATATCAAAATTAAACAGGAAGAAATCATAATCCTGACCACAGATCAGAATAAGACCCTTATTTATCCATCCGCCCAGTAACTTTAACACTCTCATAGGTAAGGTACTAGACTATCTGCCCAAGGGCCTATGTAAGCCTAGCCAACAAGGTTCCCTGGTTTACGCCACCCGAGAAAGTTATTTTCCTGTGCCACTGTCGAGCAGAGACAGAGAAGTGATCCCCGGGGTGTATTCCCTACTTCCCATCCACTCATCAAGATTTTTCTTGAAGAGTGCTAATGAAGAACTTTGCTTGACAGATGGGTAGCCTGTTCCAAACTATGGGAAGTCTCTGGGACAGGAATCTATCCCTCCAGCATGTCCTGTTTATTGTGGTGACGAGGTTTAGGTCCCTAGGGTGTGTAGGTTCATAGGTTCATACTAGGCTATCTGCCCTGGGGCAATTATAAGCCTAGCCCGATTCTGTATGGCTTACGCCACCCCTTGATTTAAGTATACTGTGCCCTTTTTAAGGTTTAGTTTACTGTGCCTCTGTCTAATAGTGACACGGGAGTAATCCCTGGGACAAACCTACGATCCCCCATCCACTTATCAAGATTCTTCTTGAAGAGATTCAGTGAGGTGCTCTGCCTCACATGAACTGGAATTCTATTCCAGAGCGAAGGGAGCCTCTGGGTTATGAACCTGTCCCTCCAGCAAGTTCTATTTATTTCTGTGCTGAGGTTCAAGTCCCTCGAGCGTGTGGCTCTAAGGGATTTAGATTTACTGAGGTGGAGCATGTCCATTAATTCTGGATTTGACATAGCTTTGTATGTCAGGCATAGATCGCCTCAAGTAGGCGGTATGCAACTGAGTAGAGCTGGAGTTTTTAACAGAGCAGCATATGGCATCTGTTTGAGACCCTTGATCCTCTTGGTGAGATACTTTTGGGGTCTTTCTAATTGCTGCAGGTGTCGGGTAAGGTACATCCCAAAAGGGGCATTGTATTCTATGATGGGCCTGATGAGGGATAAATAAAGGGGCACGATTACCTCTCTTGATCTAGATGTGAAACCCTCCGTGATGAGGTGGGCTATGTAGAAGGTCTTTCTAACCACTTTGGCAATGTGGTTTTCAAAGGAGAGATTGCTATCAACTTGGGTCCCTAGGTCCCTAATAACTTTCTCTGTACTTAATGGGTTTCTGCCTATGTGGTAATTTGTGGGCACATTGTTTTTGCCAAAGGGTATGACTATACATTTTTGGCATTTAGCTTTAAACCATGGCGCTGGCACCAGTTATCTGTCTCTGTGAGACCTTTTTGAAGGATGTTTGTGTCAGCTGGAGAGTTGATTATGGCGCCCAGTTTGCAGTCGTCTGCGAACTTGGTGAGCCATAGTCCTCCCACGTTTGCCTGTACCTCGGAAAAGTATATACTGAACAAGAGTGTTCCCAGGACAGAACCCTGTGGGACGCCACTTGTGACCGGTTTCGAGTCTGACATGGCTCCAGCAACTCTCACTCTGTGGGTTCTGTCTTTGAGCCAGTTTGCGACCCATCTTGTGACATAGGGGTTTATATTTAAGCTGGATAGCTTATCTATGATGCCCGAGTGGGGTATTGTGTCAAATGCCTTTGCAAGGTCCAGATAGGCTGTGTGGACTACCTTCCCTTCATCTATGGCTTTGGTGACTGTTTCAAAGAAGTCAACCAGGTTCAAAAGGCAGGATCTGCCCTTGACAAAGCCGAACTGGGTAGGATCTAGTGTCTGTAGGTCCCCAATGTCTTTGTTTATGAGCTCCATGATGATCCTCTCCATAGCCTTGCAGACTAAGCTAGTCAGGCTTATGGGGCGATAGTTTCCAGGGTCCGTAGAGGCTCCACCTTTGTGGAGTGGGACCACTGTTGCTGTACGCCATTCTGTGGGCACATATCCTGTAGTGAGGCTGAGATTGTATAGCTGTTTTATTTGAGGGATTAGTTCCTCTTGTAGTTCATGTAGGACACAACCTGGGATGCCATCTGGTCCCATGGAAGGAGTGTTTTTTGCTTTGGAGAGGACAGCCTTCACGTGAGCATCTGAGATGTTTGGGAGACAGCCCTCTGCCGGGATAGATACTTGCTCTTTTGGGGAGGTGGAGAAGTTTGCACTGAACCTGTCTGCCAGGATATTGGCGATGTCTGTGGGTTCAGTGTATTTTGTCGTTTAGAATCAACTCAGAACAAGTCTGGGAGTTGCATCCCAGGTTTCTAACATAACTGAAAAAAGCCTTATGATTGTGTTTGGTGTCCTGTGCAATTTTTCTCTCGAAGCTGGCCTTGGAGGATTTTATGAGGGATCGTAATTCTTTGCTAGTACTGATCAGAGATGCCTTCCCTATTAGGGATTTTGCTCTATCATGTAGTAGCTTCCTCCTTCTGTTGTACAGTTTATTTATGGCAGGGGTCCACCAGACTGGACGCCTGCCTTTGGATGATTGGGTCTTGGTTTTGTTTGAGATAGCATGATCCATGCATTCCTGGAGATGTCCGTAGAATGCATTTATATAGGATTCTGCAGTTTGGGCTGTAGTTTCCACTGGCCCTGGGGCCTTGAAGGATTCCACTTTGGTTTTGAGAAGTGAGAAGTTCGCTTTTGAGAAGTTTTTCACTGTGGTTTTCTGGGCTGGGGTGGGGTCGGGATGTGGACATCCAGTGAAATTAATTTATGGTCTGATCTTACCAATGAGGGATATACTTCTGGTGTGGAGCATAGAGTCCCCATGTTGGTAATGATCAGGTCTAGTATGTTGTCCCCTCTTGTGGGAGTGGTGACTAGTTGTTCCATAGCATTTGAGTTTATAATTTCCAGGAATCTTTGGGCTAAGGTGCTGGGGCTTGAGTAGTGCTCCCAGTCAATGTTTGGGTAGTTGAAGTCGCCCAATATAATGGTGTTCGGAGAGATCTTCATGTTCTCCAGTGTTTTCAGGAAAGCCGAATGGGATTCCTGACTTTGAGAGGGTGGTCTGTAGGATGCTATAAACTGAAAAGCAGTCTTGCCCACTGTTAGTTGCACATGGATGGTCTCCGATACCGTGCAATGCCACTAACCTGGAGGTGTGGATATCCTTGATAAATATGGAAACTCCCCCTCCTTTTGTGGTTCGGTCCGGGTTTTGGGGCCAAAAAGCATGATATGAGGTATAGCCTGGTAGTGCTGGGGTGCTCTCTGGAGCCTTGAACCAGGTTTCTGTCACTGCACAGATATCGATGTTCTCCATACTGAGGAGAGCTTTGAGTGCGTGCATCTTGAGGTTAAGACTTCTGGCGTTTAGCAGCATTACCCTTAGTTTCTTGTTCCTTGTGCTGTCTATGGGGGTGGGTTTGACTTTTGAGCCTTGCCTAAAAAAGGCACTATGGGGTGGCAAGAGCCTTTGCCAATATCCGAAAGCCCAGTGGTGACAGGTGCAAGCCGTCCCTAGCGAAGCAACGTGGCTCATCGAGCATGTCATCCCAGGCTGACAGACACTGGATCCCCTTTGAATGACACCAAAATTTTAGCCAATTGTTAAAATCGATCATTTTGTCTTAGTACTGTGGCATCATTCTAGGTGAGGGTAAGATGCTGCTCAAGGTCAGGGTCATACCAGCCTGGGCTACATGATCAGAGAGCTCCTCTATGTCTCTTTTCATGTAGTCCAGGGAGGTACGTCTCAGGTCATTCACACTAGCATGTACAATGACCGAGTCATATTTGTATTTGCTTTGGAGTGACCTGAGTGCTTGCGTTATGTGTCGGATCCTAGCACCCGACAGGCAGCTCACAGTGACCTTCTCTTTATTCAGCCTGGTGAGCGGGACGTCAGTGTGTCTGACAATAGAGTCACCTATAACAAGAGTATCAGGTGTGTTATTCAGCCTTAAGGGCTGTGGCTGCTTGGCACACTGACTTTGTGGGTTATGTGTTGTGTGTGTTTTGTTTTGAGGTAGCGTTTGCTTGGATGTCTGCTTTGGAGGTCTCTGTTGCTTAGGTAGATTTTTATTTAGAGCCTCCGAGTATGTTTTGTGTATTTATGTGTTTGGTTCGCTGATGTGGTGGGACTATGTGATACTGGAATTGTGTTGTGTGAGGTTACCTTCTCCTCCTGACTGGTTTCACCAGTTTTGAGATGAGAGAGCTCAGCCTCCAGTTTGGCTAAATTGTTGCATCTCTCACATATATTTGAACCTGTTTGGAGGAGGAGAGGGTTGTCCGTGTACATGAGACAGTTGTAACATTGCCTCAAAATTCCCAGATTCACCAGCTGGACTGGAGAGGAAACCATTGACTGACCTTTGGACATGCTAGAGTAATAGGGAAACTGAATTTAAGACGGACCAACAGAGGACAGGGTAATCGTAGAGAGTATAAGAGTAAGTAGTGCTTATGGTTTAATAGTGCTAACTTGTAGGATTACTTAATTGGACCAGTGAAGGGCCTTAGAATGAGAATATGGTGTTTAAATTGAGAGAGAGCAGTTCTAAGGGAAAAAGTGAAGAGCAGACTTTGTGGAGCCAGGAATAGTTTAAACCCAATTAGGCGGCGCTGCCAGTTGTTGCGATATGCTCAAAACCGCGCAAAACCGCGCAAAAGAGGGTTTTAAGAGAGGAAGATGAAGGAGTTTTGGAATTGACTCAAAATGGCCAATAAAACTACAGTTTCAAGTCAGTAACCACTCCCACAGGGGCAGGCAGAGGGATTGGGATTTCTTTAGGTGTTGCATGTCCAACAGCTCTGGGTTTGACATAACTTTATATGTTAGGCAGAGATCACCTCGGAGTAGGTGATATGCTACGGAGTAAAGCTGGAGTTTTTTTAGATGGTCAGTGTAGGGCATTTGTTTGAGGCCAGTAATCCCTCTTTGTGAGGTACTTCTGTGGCCTTTCCAGCTGCTGCAGATGTCTTGTGAGGTACATTCCAAAAGGGGTGTTGTACTCTCTAATGGGTCTGAGTGTCGAGTAGAGGGGAACAATGGCCTCTTTTTTCCTGGATGAGAACCCTTTTATGATGAGGTGTGCCACGTAGAAGGACTTCCTGACTACTGTGGCGATGTGACTATCAAAGGAGAGACTACTGTCCACCGGGTCCCCAAGGTCTCATCACAAATTTGGTGTTAAATAGATTGCTGCCTATGTGGTAGTTCATGGGTACAGAGTTTTTACCAAAGGGGGTGACACTGAACTTTTTGGCATTGAGTTTGAGGCCATGGCTCTGACACCAGGCATCTGTTTCAGCGAGGCCGTTCTGTAGGATGTCCACATCATTTGGGGACTTGACTATGGCTCCTAGTTTGCCGTCATCTGCGAACTTCATTAGCCAGAGGCCTACTGTGTTAGCCTGTACTTCAGATAAATAGATACCAAACAGGAGAGGTCCCAGGACTGAACCCTGTGGTACTCCACTTGTCACTGGTTTGAGGTTAGATTTGGAGTCTGCAACTTTTACAGTGTGGGTTCTGTCAGTGAGCCAGTTGGCAACCCATCTTGTGATGTAGGAATTTATTCCTAGTTTAGTGAGTTTAGCTATAATTCCAGAATGGGGGATGGTGTCGAAAGCCTTGGTGAGGTCAAGATAGGCTGTGTGAACCACCTTACCCTCATCTACGGCTTTGGTGACTGCCTCAAAGAAGTCAATCAGCTTCAGGAGGCATGATCTGCCTTTCACAAACTCGAACTGGGTGGGATCCAGAGTTTGGAGGTTACCAATGTCTTTGTTTATGAGTTCCATGATGATATGTTCCATGGCCTTGCAGACCAGGCTTGTCATGCTAATAGGGTGATAGTTCCAGGGATCAGTGGTGGCTCCCCCTTTGTGGAGTAGGATAACTGTTGCTGTGCGCCATTCAGTGGGCACAAAGCCTAATGCGAGGCTATTACTGAACATGGTGCTTAAGTGGGGAGCCAGTTCATTCTAAAGTTCATGTAAAACGCAGCCTGGGATGTTGTCCGGTTCCATGAATGCTGTGTTTTTGGCTTTAGAGAGTGCAGCTGTTACCTGCATAGTTACGATTGCAGGGACTTTGCATTCTTCCTGTATAGATATGGGGCCTTTAGGGGGTGAGGGGGGGGGTATCTCCTGAAACCATGGCAATATCTTCAATCCTTAATATTAACCCTACAGTCCATTACCAGGAGACCTCTCTTTCTTATCAAATCCCACCTCTCTACTGGTGCACTGATTTTTCTGGATGATGTTTTAAATCTAGACTTTACCCTCCAAACTGTTCAAAGATTCACAGTACTTCAAGGAACACAACCAGAAAATTCCCAAGCAGCATCATGCATTCATCTACAATGACATTATATTAACTTTTCCATCCCTGTACATCCTTGTGCTGTGCCAAATTCTCTAACATTTATCTAGTCAGAACCTCCATAACCAAGAAAAATAGATATGGGAATAAGGGGAATCCCAGTTTCATCCATCTCTCTTTTGCTGCTTCTCCTGATATCAAATCCAATGCCTACTATTTTCAACCAGGGTTATTTATACATAACTCCTCTGACTGTCACTCAGATTTTAACCTTTCTGCACTTCTCTTATAAAATTCCACTCTACAGTATAAACTATTTTTTTTTATTTCAAATACCAGTCTCCACTCTTATTATCTCTCTTTCTACCCAGTCCATCAGCTTCCTCCAACAGTCTTGCTGGGGACCTTCCCTGAAATAAAGCCAATTTGGCCCTCCTCCACCAACTTTCCCAACACTTCTAATTTAGTTGCCAAAACCTATGCAAATATATTTTTTTAAATCAGCACAGACCACTGAAAACGGTGTACAATTTGCAGTCATCCGACCCTCCTGCCCCTAGGGCAAAAAGGTCATTGCTTCTTCACCTTTGATCTAGGTGCCCCCTCCCCCCGCTAAAATGCTATTCATAACTTCTCACAAAGCAACAAATTTTTTCTACCCCATCAATTTGCAGTATCTATCAGGAAGCCACCTGGGCATTCAGCTCCCCACCTAAATATGCTCAGTCAATGAATGCATTTTTGCCTCCTCAGTGACATATCCTTTTTTTTTAATCCTTCCATAGCGTCCTACAACTTTCTCCAAATCTCTCATTTCCCTCTCTTCCTACTCTTGCGCCATCTTATCTGCTGCATACAGCCCTGCAAAGCCTCCAGCACCACTTGTTTGAAATTACTGTACCCCACCAAAGGAACATACTGAAGACAGGAAGACTTGACCTCATTGTTCTCCCCCTCTTCTAGCCTTTCAACTTTCATGCTAGTAATCCCTTGACACTGGTTTCTTTCCTCTCACCACGCTGACATCCTTCTCCTAAGGTGTGCCTCATTCCAGGTCTCCCCTGCCACCCTTAGTGTTCCAGTTCAACACAATTTAAATCCAAGTGTAACAGAAGGATTGCCTTAATCTCCATTTGCAAATGAACACTTTTCATCATTCTGAGCTCCATTTCAGAAGCAATATTGTTTTTTTTTGCAAGGACCCAGTCTTGCATTTGTCTCTGGACCAGTTAAATTCAAAAGCCCTGGTTCCTTTTTGGGGAACTGCTATCTTGTTGGATGCATTAACAAGTTGGTGTCGCTGATGCAGCAGGGCAAGGACTGTTGAACAGTCTCTGACCATATACTGCAGTTGTATAAAAGCGTGGCACATACATTATCCAAATAAATCACAGTGTTTTTGCCTTCAGGTGGGTTGAAAAATGAAAAATCATTGTTGGTGTTACAAGAAGACGATGCTTTCGTTCAACAGAAGTGCATCTGGCACAAGAATCCAATGCCAAAGTTCTGCATAGAGTGGCAGTCATTTTGCAGACCTGGTCCAGAGAGGCAAGATGGGATAACAGAGTAGGGTTGGCCACTTCTGCTTTTTCTGCCAAGGAGATAATCATTAGACTGACTGGTGTGAAGTGTAAAACAACTTATCCAACATAATGCAACAGTAACAAATATTTTTTTCATAACGTTAAAACAGATAAGCTTTCAAATAGCAGACTGATGTCAGCAGAGTACATATGTTCAAAACTTACAGCTTTATTGTTGGATAACCTCGAACTCCAAATTCAGATGCAATACCTATAGAACAAGAGCAGACATACAGAAGTAAGGCTAACTTTGCTGTATACTTAAATGTCACAAGTGACTTATTCTACACAATAATAGCATTAAGATGATTACAAAATGTGACTATTTACTACAGTTAATTTACTATTCTACTAACTTTAAAAGCAAACTAAAATAGGATTACATTATGTACTCATTTAAATGGATATAAATAAAATTCATCAGTGATATCTAGAATGTCTTAGTAAAACAATCCTCATGCTATTTTCCATTTTCTTAACAGATAAACTGTACATTCCCATCACCACGTCGACGGACTGGTGATATCATACAAACACATGAATTATCAATGGCAAAAGCAGTAACAACTCATCATCGGATGTCTTGTAGCTAGTCATTCCTATCACATCACTGTCCACTTCCTGACATCATAAATTCCTACAATGTTTTACCTTCTTCCACCTGTTTTAAGGCTACCTCAATTTTCTACCATTCTTTCACTGAAAAAAGTCTTCCTCTTCACAACATACCTTTTATCTAAGAGTAATCAGGCCCACTCCATCACTGCAGATCCACTCTAACCAAAAGTCAGTATCCTAACCCTTCTTCAAATTCTTAACATTGCATGTCCCAGAAATCCCAATGAAACTTGTCAATACCTCAATTAACACCTTAAATTTCAATAAGTAAATCTTTCAGAACTGGATACAGGACTCCATGTCATGTGACACTGCTGTTATGTACAGAGACTCTGACCTATAACCACCCATCATCTTAGTTACCTTTCCTAGCACTTTTCCACTATATTGAGAGTGATTTAAGAATAATCATCCACTCCACAATCTTTTTCCACTTCAGTACCCGCAAGACAGCCAAATCACCCCTGCTAATCATTTTCTTCAAATCATCATGCCTAAATGCATAAACATACTACACAAATGACAGGTTCAGCTGCCATTCTCTACCATTCTAAAACTTTATACAGATCTTCATGTAATTTGTCTGTCGATAAACAGATCCCCAAGTATCTACATGCAATACAACTCTCTCTTTCGGCTTTTCCCGGTTAGGGGACGCCACAGCGGAACTCTGGTCCACTAATGATTGGCAGTGGATTTTTACGGTGCCAAATTGCCAGCCAGATGCCCAACCTTCAAAGAAGGCACACCCATTCACACTCGCACCTACCTGCATGTCTTTAACATCACTCGATCACGGGAAGGACATGCAGACTCCAGAATCGAACGGGAGAAACTCTTGCTGTGCAATGACAGTTGCAAACTTAGAAACAGTAGCAGATCAAGACATTAAGTCAACAGTAATGTCTCATCAGACTATCTCCCTGATTTGTTAACATAAATGTTACTCTTCTTTCTTTATTCTGGCTATGGATCTAACCTGTAACATCAGAATCTCAATCTACCCATTTTATTTCAATCAACTTTCCATGTGTTACACTATTAAATGATCTGTTGTTAAAATACAGACATACTACAGACAACAATGTCTGCCTTACACTGCAGGTTTGGTCATTCAAGCTGTAAGACTTGAACACATTAATAAGCAGGTCTCCCATCACTAAATCCATGGTGCCATTGATACTGAAAGTCTTGGACTCCATGAGAATGTCATTAATCTTGAAAATATTAATCTTTCCACCACTTATGATATTAGACACAAGTCTCAGAGATCTTGCAATTTCCTTGGGCCTTCATAGCCCCCCCGCCCCCAATCTGAAGAGAAATACAGGCAAAGGAATCCAGACATGGAAAACTTTACTATACAAAAAATAAGAAGACAAAGAGGAAAAGTAGAAAAGGAAATCAGTAATGGAGAAGTTAAAGAGATAGAAACTGAGGTTACAAAGAACCTGCAAAGTGAAGGATTCAGTGTAGAAAACTTCATTCAGAAAGCACCATAACAGGATAGATCAATGGAACGGCAAATTAAGGAGAAATCAGTAGACCAGAAAGCAATTGGTCAGGTGCCATATGAAGATATTTTGGAGCTTTCCACAGGAAACCAGTATAAATGTTCACTTGAAGCTGGACAGCAAGGGAAGGAACAGGAAACTGTGGAAACCCTGACTCAGTTAATGTTGAAGAATGATAGGCCAGTGAGTTCTCATATGACAGAGCAACAGACGACACAGGATGAAATTGAAGAAAATGTGCCACAGGAAGATGTTCCAGAACTTTCTATAGAATGACCACAGGAAATGGAAAACAAAAAAATTCTGCTCTCAGTTTAGAAGAAAACGAGCTAAGAGAAGAGTTACTCGACTTAATAGAGATAGATAGACATATTAAGATCAATGAAAGAAACAGACTGCAGAAGGTCAATAAAACTCAAAAAGTCAGAAGTTTGATAAAACAAACATATTAATTAGGACTCTCCATAGAGATCCATGTGATATAACATAAGTAAATAGGATATATTACTGGGCAGCTAAATTAATAACTATTAAAGTTGAACCACAAGAACACTGTGTAGTGAGGGAGAGAAAGGGGAGAAATCGAATACCATCATGGAAGTATCGAATAGAGAAAAATACAAAGCAATTAAGACAAGAAGTGCCACTGTTACACGTGATAAAAGCAATGTTCAGTATTAGAACAGATCTGGATCTATCATGCACTATCGCAAATAAACTAAACATCTCAGCACAGGCGGAAAAACTTAGAAGATGCACAGATAAATATAAAGAAAAAGTACAAAATAAGCAATTTACTGATAATCCAAAAAAGTTTTAGAGAGATTGAGAAACAAGGTAAAAAGAATTGAAAGACCACAAAAAAAGAAGAAATAGATACATTTTGGAGAAGTATCTATGAAGATCCTGTGGAACATAACAAAGATGCTAAATGGATAGAAGTAAAAGAAAGAATGACAAGTTTAAAGGTACAGGATATGAAATGGAATGAAGTAACAGCCAGAGAGGTTGAAACAAAGTTAAGAAAAGCTTCTAATTGGTAAACCCCAGGCCCAGATGTAGTACCTAACATCTGTTAAAAGTATTAACATCATTGCACGAAGATTTAGCCATGAATAAGAACTATTTATATATACACCCCAAAGAGACACCAACCTACCTAACAGGAAAAACAATGCTCCTACTTACAGTGAACCTGCAAGCTATCCTAAACATTATAGACCAATAACCTGCCTTCCGACGATGTACAAACTATACACTGGAATTGATTGTGACAGAGTTTACAATCATTACGAAGAAAACTCAATTAGGGCAATAGAACAAAACGCCAATAAAAGAAAGTCATATGGAACAAAGAATCATTTGCTGTTAAAGTCATAGTGGAGAACTGTAAAAAGGGGAAGAATTTAATTATGGCATGTACTGACTACAAAAAAGCATTTGATAGTATCCCACATTCATGGATAAAACAGTGCTTAAAAATGTATAAGATACACCCTACACTGATCGACTACATTACAGTGACCATGAAACAGTGGCAGTCCACTTTGCAATTAAGCCATGATAAAGTACAAATTATTATTCCAGGGACTTAAATTCAAAGGTATTCCAAGGTGACTCTCTGTCACCGATGTTATTCTGCCTTGCCCTTAACCCATTAAGCTGTCTACTTAACAACTTAGGCCATTGCTACAATTTGGCTCCTAGAAAATAAACTGTAAAGTCTTATCTTTTCTTTGTCAACTATTTAAAATGGTACAACTCATCAGATGAGGAACTGAAAGTACAACTGCACGTTGTTAAAACTTTTTCATATTATATAAAGATGACAATTCGTCTTGATAAATGTGCAAAAGCAACCTTTAAAGAAGGAAAACTGTAGCACCAAGAAAACATTAGTTTGGGACAAGAATGTGATATAAAAGAACTTGAGCAAGAGGAAGTGCATAAATACTTGGGAACTGATGAATGATCAACAATAAAACATGAACAAATGTGAATAAAACTTAGTAAGGAATAATTTAGAAGACTTAAATTAATCCTGAAAACAACATTGACATCTACAAACAAAATCCAAGCTATAAACCAATTTGCTCTTCCTGTCCTAATTTACAGTTTTGGAGTAATTGACTGGCCCCAAAACATGATGGATAGATTACATAGGAAAATAAGAAGGATGCTTCATGCTCACCAAATGATTTATAAAAATCAGTGCATACAAACATTATATATTCCCTGTTCTGAAAGAGGGATGTGCCTCCTTGAAATTAATTACATGTACAGATCTGAATTTGTAGGACTCGACACATATTTGCTGACCTCACAAGACCCAAATGTACTGAAAGTTTTGAAACATGAGGAGAATAAATCTAAGATGATTTCCCTGCTTACGCTACCAGAAGTACATCGGCGTCAAGCAGGAATGGAAATCAAACCACAAGTAGATAGAAATCAGGCAGCAACTGAATGTGCCAAAAAACAAAAGAAAGAATATAAGGTGAAAGACCAAATGAGAAGGCAAGAAATGTGGAAAATGCATAAATATAGTTGCAAGTATAGAAAACTTCTGGAAGAACCTCATGTTGATCAGGAACGAACGCAGGAATGGTTAAGAAGAGGTGTATTCAAACCAAGAGATGAAAGGTTAATATTGACGGCACAAGATAGTGGGCTACATACACATTGGTTTACAAAGCCCATTGAACATGTAGGAGAAACAGGCACATGTAAGTTTTCTAAAACAGAATTGGAAACAGTTGCACACCTCATTGCTGGTTGCAACATACTAATGGCAGAAGGACTGCATACTGAAAGGCGTAACAATGTGGCAAGACTGTTGCACTGGGGATTGTGCAAACATTATGCTACTGAAGTAGCTGAAAAACACTGTTAAAATCAGCCACGAAGTGTCATTGGAAATTATGAAGTCTACATCACATGGGATCATCCATTATCAACAGTTCAAAAGATAGATCCTAGAAAACTCCTTTTGCTGATTTTGAACCAATTTTTTTTGAGTCTTCTCTTTCCTGCAGGAAGGAAGTCTTGTATTTATTTTGTCTCTATGAGATCTATACGCATGGATGGCTGCTTGACTTTGCTTGAGCTGAAGAAGATGATCCAATGAAAGGTGATAATTTGATAATAGTTAGATTTAGATTCAGCTGTTAGATTCTGCTGAGGCAGTTAGGAGCCAGTCGAGGGCAGTTTCCGACAGCTGGAATCCTATGCTGGAATCCTCAACCACTACCGCCCAAGTCATTGGTGAACACTCTGGGGCAACAGGAGGCCAAAGCTCAGACTGAGAAGGGAGAGCCAAACTCAAAAGGACTGTTCGCAAGCTAAAGCTGGACAGGCTGCTATTAAGTGTTGGTAGTAAGCTGGTAGTAATGGAGTAACATTTGTGGACCTTACCCCAAACATGGACTTCCAACAATGGAGGTGACCATTGTAAATTGATGGATTTTACTAATCGTTGAATTCTTTTGGATCCAAGATGGTCTCCAGTTAAGTAATGGGTCTGGCACCAAGTGGGTTTTTGAGTAAGTGACAACCTTGGCGCAGTCCCTTGACACCTTGGAGCACTCTTCGCACACGCTTGTTGGTGCAGGCAGCTGCTAGAACCCGGGTGCTGGTGGGACCCGTGCGCTGGGTGGAGGGGTGGGGATGGTGATCTAAATGGTGATCTAATCAAATGGTAATATCACTGGCACCCATTGGTCCTCCATTGACCCTGAGTCCAGGCCCGAAGTGTTCAAAACCACTCCGACAGGCCATGACTGCACAGGGACCTTCAGGATGTTGGAGGGAGATGTTTCCACCAAAGGGGCCTTCCTCCGCCTCTAGGAGGCTGTGTCACTCTGGAAATCCACTTCCAGAAAAATTCTAGAATTCAAAATCTCCTTCCGAGTCGCCTGCTGTGGCGCATTAAAACCACTGAGATTTTCGAGAACCATCTTCCCACCCATTCGAAAGTCTTGGCGATAGGGCCTGTCACAGAGTGGAAAGTCAAACTCACCTGAAAGAGCAAAAGTCTTGAGACTGCTCATACTTGGCTCAAAACAATGAGGACGATCAAACAACCTCGGCAAGAGATCAAAAGGAGCCGCAAAGGGAAGACTGAAAAGCAAGCGGCAGTGGACAGGGCGGCCAGGCTTGTCTTCGTAGCAACTCCTGTAGCCTCGCCTACTCTCCCATGAGCATAGCGGATGAGAGCCCTGGAGGTTAGATAAGATAAAGAAGAAAGGGAGATAACTGAACTGAACCTGACCCCAACTGCTCACAATCTTACCCGAGAGGAGTCTGCAGCCCCTTGACAGGACCTCCTGCAGGCAGCTAAAGTGTGCCAACAATTCAGGACCTTAACGAAAGGGTCAGTAAGTCATCGTACGCTGTCATGACGCCATACCACTGCTCCTAGAGGAGATGGACGACGCCGGGGATACCACCGGCCTTGCCACATCTCCACAGCATTGGATATATCTACTGCCCGGCCCCTTGATAGAAATTTTGTCCGTGGGGAAAGAAGAAATTTGTTAAGCAGGCACCGAGGTTCCATAGTTCCCGAGGAGTCCACAAACAGAAGATCAAGATCCCAAACCCAGAGGGGAGGGTGGGGGTGGAGAGGTCCAGAGGTGATGAGGCCCCGAGACTCCTCACCAGAGAACCCAGCAGAAGAGGGGTTTGGACTGCCAGTCGCCTCGTTGAGGATTTCTTTCCCACTATGTATGCTCGAGGATCTCCGCGGAGACTTTTGGGACCCTTCCGCGCGGTATCATCGAGGTCCTCCTCATCAGAGAAGAGACGTGTTTCCTCTACACTTTTTCTTTTCTGGGTTCCTCGAGAAAGCGCGTGGAGCGAGAGGGGAACAGAAAGAAGGAACCAGGAGGGGGTATCCTCTAGGCCTAGGGGTCTGCCAGAGACAGGGGAACTCGAAGCACCAGTCTCAAAATGGAAGAAGGTGTGGTGCGAAAATAAAGAAGTGGCTAAGCACAGAAGATTTGGCTAAGGCACTACTCATAAAGCAAGGCGGACAGAAGAATCCTGAAGGTCCAACCGATCGAGGCGACCGGCCGAGAGAGCCCTGCAGCCGACGCAGAGGCTAGGGGAGCAAAGGGAGAAAAAGGGCACCCAAGCCTCAAATGGGCCAGAGGAGGTCCTTTGTCCGCACCCAAGAAGAAGGAAGAGAAGTAAGAGAGTCGGAGTACTCACCATTTCACCTGTTCCACACACGCACCGACCCAACGCGGCTGTTGAAGTGAAGGAAGAAACAACGAGAAGGGCAGTCGGCTCCAGTACCGACCTGGACATAGTGGTCCAAGAAAAGAAGACAAACGTAGCATTGATCATTGAAATCGCCACACCCAGTGACTACAGTGTGTTGCATATAGAGGGACACAAAGTCATAAAATATCAGAATTTGCAGGCAGAAATGACAGCAATGTGGAAGACAGATAGTTCCAATAGTAGTAGAAGCAACGGGTCTTATAAGAATCTACAATCATATTTAGATATGCTTCCAATACATATAACTCTGTACGAACTTGCAGGAGAAGTCATTACTGGGCACACTGCGGGTGCTGCGAAGAGCACTTTTAGCTGACATCAGAGACTGAAACAATACTAATTTCATGAACTTCAATCGTATTTTGACTTGGGAATGTAGTCCATTCCTGTCATGGTATTAGAAACCCAAAAGATTTGGAGAAATTAAAGACAAAAGTTACTGTTGCAGCTACTCAATGTACAAGAGCCACCCTAGTAACTAGCAATGCTGAATAAAGGTCCATCAAAGGCTTTGCCAATACCTGAATTAACATGCACTGAGCAGGTAGATGTGCAGCACAGTAGTACAATGCGCATCACTGCTGCCCCACTGTAAAAGGTTCACCAAGTTAGTCATCTGCTGAAGGGCCTTCCATGTGGAATCTACATGTACTCCCTTGTGGTTGTGTGGGGTTTCATATAAATTTTCTCCAGGTACTCTGGTTTCCTCTCTGATCCCAAAGGAGTGATACAACTGAATTGGCTGTAAGTGTGTGTGTCTGTGTGTACATGCTCACACGTGTGCACTAGTTTGTGTGGCATCTGCAATCTTGCTTCCAAGACAGATCTGACATCTACTCCTTTATGGAAAGCAGCTGCGGAAGCCACTGCCCTAGTGGATTGAGCCTTCTGGCAGGAAGGCAAGAATTTACCACAAAGAAAATAGTAGAAGGAGAATGCCTTAGAGATCCTCCAAGTTGCAACAGTGTGTTTGGAGACTGGCTGGTCCAGCTTAGGGCTCATAAGGATACAAACAGCTGGCTGTTTTTTCTGAAGGATTTAGTTTTGTCCAGATAAAATCTCAGTGTTCTGTGAATGGCCAGAGAATGTAAGACTCTTTTTCCCTCTATTTTGTGGGGTGAGAAAGAAGGTGGGTAAGTGAATTAGCCTAACTGAGGAACAGCTCATTTGCTGTTTTAGGCATTAACGGTAGATTATACCAGAGAGTCACCCTGTCCTTGTGGAAAATAACAAAAGTTTGGTTGGCCACAAGAGCTTGTAACTCAAACTCTCTGAGCAGAGGGGAGAGCCAAGGGCAGAACAGTTTTCCAGGTGAAGCATTTTAAAGTGGCAGAAGATGGTGGTTCAAAAGGAGGTAATGTAAACTTTCTCAGCATAAAATTGAGATCCCAAGGAGGAGAGACTAGTTTCCTTGGTGAGTTAAGAGGTTTACTATCATTTGTGTGAATGACATTCTGTTGGCAGTTATCCTGCCGAAAATCAGAATGTCGTTCCCAAAATGAAAAGTGTACTGGATAGTCAAACACACTTATGTGAATGTAGTAGTGCATTCGCATAAGTGTGTTTGACTATGTGTATGGGATTGTGGTACAGTGGGGATTTGAAATTCATCAATATCCCCACTGTAGTGCAATCTCAGAGTTGGAATATATTTGTAGCAGGGGTGGGGGGCACAGTGCCCCACAGGGGAGTGCAGGGGGGCTTGCCTCCCTCAAAAAATGTGATATGTCGTATAGGAGTTTAATTTACATCAGCTCCTATACGGCTATCACGTCACATTTTCGGCAACGTCGACTCAAATGTGTCAATCATTTGGGGCGACACTGTGTACGCTCAAAATGTGTGGTTTCAGTTTAACATTTCGTTATTTCGAACGGCAAATGAATGGGCCTTCACAGAAGCATCTAGTTTTCATTTGCTGCCTCATAGAATATCATGCAGTTGACCATACAATTTGACAGTGTCTACTTGAATACTGGCATGTCTTGTTTACCTGTCTTGAAGGACACAAACTGATTCACTTGTCTCATTTGTAAGCTTGGTCAATTTTACATTAACAGTTGTTTGTGGATGTCTAACTGCTCAAAGGTAAGGAAAAGGCTAGCTGCTCTTACATGCCATTTTAACCCTAGCCAATTTCCCTTTTTGTGCTCAAATTAAACTTTTCCATTCAGTTAGAGATTGGCCTTACCCATCCCACAGTCGACAATTATGTATTACCCCTAATGAGAATAACTGGGATCATACCATAGACAACTGTAGTTGACCCATGCATGGGATAAAAGCATTTAGGAGCTGCCGCTGTCCATCAGTAATACAGGGGGAAGCCCTGGGGTAAATTTTTCTATTTCCCATCTATACATCCAAGTTGAATATGGACAGGGATGAACTTTGTTTTATATGGATGGGAGTCTCTTCCACAGCAACAGTATCCTATGCGAGACATACCTGTCCCTCCAAACCATTCTATTGATGCTCTACTGCACATCTGTTCTACAGTCTTGTCACATGCTGTTTTGAGAACATGCTGTTATTCTTCTTGCCTTATGACTTGCTGATGTGCAGTAAACCCATCAGTAATGGGCTAGACGATGCCTTGTATGCCAGACACAGGTCACCTCTTAGCAGGCTGTAGGATACAGAGTATAGTGACAGGGCTCTGAGTCAGTACAGGTGGAAATGTTGTTTAGGCCTTTTATCCTTTTAAGTAAGGTATCCATGTGGGCGTTTCAGATGTTGCTTGCATCTGGAAAAGATATGTGCCAAATGAAGCATTATATTCAATGACTAGCCTAATGAGGGCTGAGTAAAGGGGGACAATGACAACCCTAGATCTAGACACAATCCCTTTGTTTATAAGCTGTACAGTATAGATGGATTTTCTTACAACAGACACATGTGGGTCAAAAGTTAGGTCACTGTCAACATAAGTTTCCAAATCCTGAATAACTAATTAATTAAAAGATTCTTTCCTCTGTATTCTGTTAATTTGTGAACAGAATAGGAAAGTTATAGTCTGATTGATGCACAGCTCTGATACTACCTTTGACATGAATGAAGAGCTAGCCCTTACACTAACCCCATCCTCCCAGAAGAATGTATAAGGCTCTTCAGCAAGAGGGCTTGAAACTCAGTCTTTGGCACACTTCTTGTGGATGTTACACTTACAGCCACTAGGAACATGGTTTTCCAGAAAATAAATTTAAGAGAGGCTGAAGCACTGGCTTCAAATGGAGCTACGGTTAGCTGCTGTAAAATGAAGTTCAGACCTTATAGAAAAGGATCTGATGTGCAAGACCCTACTTTAGGAACTGCTTCACTAAGCTGTGACATTTCAAGAGTGCATCTCAACTGAAGCATACATATAGGCAATTAGTCATAAGCCCTGTTGAGTACTGCAGAACTCTGTCTCTTGGGCAGCACTTGAGATATTTTTGGCACTATACCACAAGGAGAATCTTTTCCGTACTGCCAGGTACGACATTATGGACAACCTGGCTTCTTGCAAAACCATACCTACCTTGCCTGAAAAGCCTGTGCTTGATAGAAACTAGGCTTTAAAGATCCAAGCTGCTAGCATAAACTTGGATGCACCAGTGTACTTCCCTACTGAGTTAACACAGTGCTGTGTTGAAGTAGTATTAGATATCTCACTGAGCAACTTCTGTTAAGGTGAAACACTATGGCTGCATGGTCAAAAAGGAGCAAACAGGATGCGATAGCCCTCCCCATCCCTGTCTCTTTTATAATACTGAAGGGATTAAAAGAAGTGGGAGGAGGAAGATATAAAACAGTCTCCCCTCTGTAGGTCAGACTGAAGGCATACATGACCCACATTTTGGGAGTGAGAAATCTGGAGCAGAAAGTGAGGAACTAGTAGATAGCTGTCATCAGAGACAAACTAATATATCAGTGACCTCCTGACAGTTTCTGATATGGTATTGAAAATTCACAGACCCATTTTTCCATTCACAGCAATCGACTGATGACTGCCTCAGATTTTCTGCCAGTATTTTGCCCTGAGGAGATGTAGTTGCCTACCAGAATAGCATCACCATTCTACAAAACTGGATCTGTGTGTGTGTGTGTGTGTGTGTGTGTGTGTGTGTGTGTGTGTGTGTGTGTGTGTTTCCGCCTCCTTGCTAAAGTGCCACACAACTCGTTGAATTGCCTGTCACCACTTTTAGACTGTCTGTTCTGAACTTACTCAGCACCACTATCTCTTAGACTCATGTCTTCTTTGCATTCTTCTGGTTTAGGAGTTGTTTGCTTTAAGATGGCCCAGACAGGGTCAACTTCCCCAGTCTGAGGGGTCAGTGGTGAGTGTTGGGCTTGGGAAGGAGAGTGCAATAGGCCAGGCCTGGTTGACATGCACTCAGCCATCCACCAAAGGAATTCCTTCCTTATGGATTGGAAAAGAGTAATTCACCGAGACAAGAGGGGATGGTGTTGGAGCCAGCTGCTCTTCAGATACCATTCGCTGGATTTTCCTTGTATGCAATCACTCCAGAGGTACATTCAAGATGGATCCACACAGCTTCTTTTTAATAATCTCCACACAATAATGTTGCTGCAGGGGGAAATTACATCTATGTCAAGTTATACAGGAATGAGGGCATTAAGAGTAAAGAGACTGATGACATTCTCTCTTAGTAAATGTACTCCTTTTCAAAAAAGTTTAGAGAGATAATTTTTCAAAATAAATAAAGATATATATTTTTTTTAAATGAAGAATAATGACAAAAGACTATCTCTGGACAGAGATCGTGCCCCCAATTTGCCCACAAGACTATGTTCTCATGTAAAATTGCTTACCCTATTGCTATCCTAACAAATAGAACCATTAATGAAGGTATGATCCCAGCCATCTGGAAAGTCGCTCATATCATCCCACTACATAAAGGAGGCAGCTCCACAGAAAGTACAGTTTTGTACCTACCATAAATGTAGATGTTCGAGTGCTCATACAGCTGCAGTCATAACAGATGGGTTATCCTGCCGTCAGGCGGGTCCTTGGTCGGCCGAATTCCAAAGTCTAGGTCCGGCGTCGGTTATCGTCACTTCTTCCCTGACGTTAGTACGGCAGGGGTATAAAAGAGGCAGCCGACGCCATTTTCTTCAGTTTTTCTTGCCCCAGATGTCAGGTGCCCCCAGAAGGAAGGCAAACATAATGTTATGCAAAGATGCAATGTTGATAAATCAAAAAACAGTAGCTGCAAGCAAATCCACCATAAAAGAATACCCCAAAAAGGTTATATGAAAAGTGTTTGTCATAAGGCCTGTCCTAAGAGGGGATGGAGGGAGGGAAACCTGGACTGCAGCTGTATGAGCACTCGAACATCTACATTTATGGTAGGTACAAAACTGTACTATGTTCATCATGCATACAGCTGCAGTCATAACAGATGGGTAGAATCCCAAAGCTAAGTAAGGGTGGTAGGCACTAAGTGGAACTAGGAGGGGCTAGGATGCCCTGCAGGACTGCTGTGGCAAAGCCCGCTCTAGATTTTGAGTATAGTGGGAGGTGATACTGCTTGGAGAAAGTGTGCACTGAACTCCAGGTGGCTGCTTCCAAAATGTCCTTGGTAGGGACCCCCCTGAGGAAGGCTGCAGAGGTAGCTGTGGCTCTGGTGGAGTGGGATCTGATGCATGCAGGCACAGTTTTTCCATGAAATGAGTAACAAAAGCGTATGCAGTGGGCTATCCATTTTGAAATTGTCTGTTTGGAAATAGCCTTTCCCTGAGCACCTACAGCATAGGACACAAAGAGTTGCTCAGATTTCCTGAATGGCTTGTTCTGTCCAAGTAGTAACGAAGTTGTCTGTGAATGTTCAAGGAATGCAGAAGTCTTTCCCCTTTGTTTTGTGGATTAGGATAAAAGGTAGGTAAGTGGATAGTCTGATTCAAAGCTACACTGGATACTACCTTTGACATAAAGGTAGGATTGGTTCGTAAGCAAACTCTGTCCTGATGGAAAATGATGAATGGTTGCACAGCCATGAGGGCCTGTAGCTCCGAAACCCTGCATGCTGAGGTGATAGCTAGAAGAAAGGCTGTTTTCCATGACAAGTACTGTAAGTCTGTTAAAGAAGCTGGCTCGAAGGGAGGAAGGGTCAGCTTTTCCAATACGTAGTTGAGGTCCCAAGCAGGGACTGGTGGTTTCCTTGGGGGTTTTAAATTATTTGCCCCTCTGAGGAACTGCCTTAAGAGAGGGTGAGAGAATAATGGAGGATCTGTGTTGTATTGTGCAGAAATGGCTGAAGCGTGGATCTTGATGGAGGAGAAGGAAAGTCCATTGTTTAACATCTCAGCTAGGTACTGTAAAATTTGAGGTATATTTTATTACCCAAGGATTCTGTCCCTTTTCTTGATTCTAGGCACAAAATCGTTTCCATTTGGCGGCGTAAGCCTTTCTAGTAGAAGGTCTTCTGGCCTCCAAGATAACATCCTGCACCTCCTTGGAGAGGAGAAACTGTTGGGAAATCAAGGAATTCTCCATGCAGCTAGATTTAGGGTTTTGAGTTGGCTGTGAAGGGTTTTGTAGTTGTGCTGGGACAACAGAAGAGGGACTAGAGGTAGGGTCCATGGTGGGGAATGTGTCAGGCTCCTCAGGAGCGGATACCAGTGTTGTCTTGGTCAGTCTGGAGCGATGAGAATCATATTCGGCCTCTCTGCTCTGGCTTTTAATAGAACTTTGGGCAGCAGAGGAAGAGGCGGGAAGGCATAGACTGTCAAGGTTGCCCAATTGAAGGAAAGTGCGTCCACTTTACAGGCCTGTGGATGATAGGTCCTTGAACAAAATTTTTTCAACTGGCGATTTCTGTGGGTAGCAAAGAGATCTATGTCTGGCTGTCCCCATGCCTGAGTTATCTTTGTGAAAAGTTGAGGATGCAACTTCCATTCGTGTGGATCTGTCATATTTCTGCTTAGGTTGTCTGCCAGTGTGTTTTCCTTCCCTGGCAGGAATTGTGCCTGCAGTTGAATTTGCAATTCCAGTGCTGTGTTCCATAGGGTCATGGCTTGCCTGCACAGGGGGTATGAATGAGTTCCCCCCTGTTTGTTTATGTACCACATCACTGTGGTGTTGTCTGTCCTTATCAATAGCTGGCCTGGATGCAGTAGGTCTTTGAAGGTCATAATAGCCTTTTGCATGGCTAGCATTTCCTTTTGGTTGATGTGAAGGTGCTTCTCTTTTCGGGTCCATTTTCCCTGAATGCACTGATCTGTCATGTGTGCTCCCCAGGCGTAGTCTGAGGCGTCTGTTGTGATGATTTGAGTTGCTTGAGGTACACAGAAAGGAAGACCTGTGTTTCTTTGGCAAGCTTGAGTCCACCACAAAAATTCCTTTTGAAGGCATGGAATGAGTGGGATAATTGTTTCCAAGCTGTGGCTGTGTTAAGACCATAAGTTTTTCAGGTACCATTGAAGTTTCCTCATATGCAGCTTTGCACTTGGGATTAGTAGGATGCAAGATGCCATGAATCCCAGAGCCTGCAGGATTTTCCTTGCAGTTAGCCTGGTGTAAGTTGCCATTTTTCTGAAGTATTGAGACAGTTGCCCTTGCTTGTCTGGCGTGAGGTAGGCCATTTGGGTGGTTGTATCCAAGCTGGCACCCAGGAAAATTATTTGTTGAGAGGGTATTAGTTTTGATTTCTTTTTGTTGACTGTGTATCCCAGGAAGTTCAACAGTTTTATTACAAACGCCAGGTGCTGCAGTAGTATGTCCTTGCTGTCCGCTTGGATCAGGCAGTCGTCCAGATATGGGTAGATTTGTATCCCTTGTAGTCTGCAGAAGGCGATTACTGATGCCAGGCATTTCGTAAACACTTTGGGCGCAGTAGATAAGCCAAAGGGCAATGCAGAGAATTGGTAATGGGTTGAACCTGCAAGAAATCTGAGGTATCTTCTGCAATCTTGTCTGATAGGGACATGCAGGTATGCCTCCTTGAGGTCCAATGTTACCAGCCAAGACTCCTTGCCCAGCATGGGAAGAAGCTGCTGTAATGTGAGCATCTTGAATTTTGGCACCTGTAGATATGTGTTTAGGATGGATAGGTCTAAGATAGGTCTCCAATCTTTGTCTTTCCTCGGTACCAGGAATAGTCTGGAATAAAACCCTTGACCTTGTTCTTTTGCAGGTACCTCTTGAATTGCTTTCATGTCCATGAGAGCTGAAACTTGTTTTTGTGCCTCTGCCCTTTGATTTTGTGGCAGGTTTGGCATGCCTCTCATTTTTGGAAGGGTGTGAAAGTGGAACCTGTAGCCTCTGTCTATAATGTCCAGAATCCATTTGTCTTTTGTAACAATATGCCAATTTTTTGAGAATAATGTTAATTTTCCGCCTAAAGGTGCTGCCATTAAAGCTTTGCTTGGCAGGTGTAGGAGGAAGTCATTGTGTCTGTTTTCTAAAAGACTGTGATCTATCTTCTCCACCTCTTGGGGTTGATGCTTGCCACTGTCTGGCTCTGAAGGATCCTTGAGGTTGCCCTCTGCCCCTTGGGCGCCTGTGACATCGGTCTGAGGCAAGAAAAGTTTCCCCAACGGGGTACTTAGCTTTCAAGAAGACTTTGGCTGAAATACTTTCGTAAATCTCAGGAGCTGGCCGACCGGCACTTGCGAACTGCTTCTGCTTCGGGCACCGTGCGGCAAGAAAGACTGGAGAAAATGGCATCGGCTGTCTCTTTTATACCCCTGCCGCACTGACGTCAGGGAAGAAGTGACGACAACCGACGCCGAACCTAGACTTTGGAATTCGGCCGACCGAGGACCCGCCTGACGGCAGGATAACCCATCTGTTATGACTGCAGCTGTATGCACGATGAACATCTTTCCAACTTTCACCCAACTGCCCTACTCTCTCCTATTGCTAAAATAATGGAAAAATGCATCCACCGTCAACTATTAGACCATCTTCTCCAAAATAGCCTACTAGCCAGCTCGCAGCACTACTTTCAACCTTTCCATAGCACCACTACTGCTCTCCTTTCCTTCTGTGACCACATTAACAAAAATCGCAACAATAACACCCTGTCCTCTGCTATCTTTATTGATCTTTCAAAAGCATTTGACATGGTTAACCATCAGCTACTGTTGAATATTCTTAAGACCCTCTCATTTGATACTCAAGCACTCCACTGGTTCAAGTCCTATCTAGACAACAGGCAGTGCTTTGGAAAACCACTCTTTCCTCCCACTTACCCGTCTCCCTTGGTGTACCTCAAGGATCCAGTTTGGGCTCCCTTCTATTCTCTATCTTTATAAACGATCTGTCTATTAGTATCCCCCAAGTTGTAACAATACAATACGCTGATGACTCCACTTTAATATCCTCAGCCACAGGGCCTTCTGAACTGCAGTCCCTCACCCAAAATACCTTTGAACTTGTAGAAGAATGGTTTCTCCAGCGGTGTCTTCTCCTTAACCCCAAAAAGACAAAACTATTGTTATTTACACCTACACAAAAGTCCACCCCACTTCCCTTTTTATCAAACTGAAAAATGGTTCTGTCATATCTCCTGATACTACCACCAAACTCTTAGGAGTAACTACTGACCACAGCCTTAATTATGATGCTCATATCAATACCACAATAAAATCAGTAAACCGAAAACTAGGCTCCCTCTATAAAATGAAGCCTTTCCTTACTCCCATAGCTAGAACTACTATTGCCCACACCCACCTTATCTCAACTCTCTTTTATGCTTCTCCTATATATACAAATCTATCCAAAACCAACCTCCACAAGCTGTCCATTTCCTACAATAATACTGCTAGATTTGCCACTAGCTCCCCTTTTAGAACCCACCACTGCCAAAATCTGAATCAACTGGGTTGGCTTGAATTGCACAATCAAATCTTATTCCATCAACTGATTATTGCCCATAAAACCCTTGATCACCCAGACAAAACACCAATTCTCACAAGTCTAATCAGCCCATATAAAAATCTTTCAGACCTACGCTCAGCTAATAAACTTCTTGTATCAGGACATAAACCCAACAATAAAGCAGGAGATTCCCTTTTCTCTAACACTGTGGGGAAAAGTTGGAACCTACTTCCTAGTGAACTTACATCTCTGTCCTCTAATACACTTGTCAAAAAGAAACTCAAATCACACCTTACCAGCCACTGGCTATGTCCCTGTACTAACCCTGACTAAGACTTTCTCTGTCCATTTTCATCTTTATCAGTTTTTCCTATACTATTACTCACTTTATTGCCACTTTAAGCTCTCTACCTTCTAGTCGTACTTATTGTACCCAGGAAAGCCAGAATCAACATCTCTCTATCTCTTTTATGACTCCCCCCCCCCCACTACCTCTCCAATCCTATTTTTAACTAGTCTGTTGTCATGTTACTTACACTTAACCTTGAGCTGGGAATCAAAAAGGGTTATCTTAACTCACGTTTATTCTACATGTTCTACTGCATTCCATGTATGCTAAATTGTATTGTAACACCTGTTTTTTGTCTGTCAAGCTATTTGTAACTTTAATGTTCTGTAACTGAAGTTTTAATGTTCTGTCTCTTATCTGTTTTATGCGGAGCTTTTCTCCCCGGGCCTCTACTGAAAATGGACATATATCCAGTTAGACTAGCCCGGTCAACAAATGTAAAATAAATAAAATAAAATAAAATAAAAATAATAAAATAAATAAAAAGAGCACTGAGCTGCTGTCATTTAAACTACCAATAAAAAGAGCACTGAGCTGCTGTCATTTAAACTACCCCCAGTTAGGGAACAAAGGCTTTCAGGCAAGCAAACCTGTCTTGGTTGCATGATGTGCACTACAGTTATGGAAGGGTGAAGTATCTAAATGAACTGTAAGACTTTAGATTTAGTAGGTTTATCTGCATGTAGATCTGAGGTGGTTGTATGCTGCATCTGCTGTACACGTACTTTCTACAAAACAATACACTTGCCAAATCCATAAATGGTTAAAAGGTATACTCAAGAGCATATGCTCAACATGCATGAAGCTGCAATACTTTAAACAGTATTGCCAGCCACGTCAATAAACTAAATCAAAACAGAGTAGCAGATTACAATGTTAGGGGTTCCCCATGTACATGTGAAGAAATAAACACAGATTCCCTTAACATTCAGGAAGTGAAACTTTTATTAAAAATTTTACACACTTCTGCCCAAATGATTGAATCAGAAAACTCCATGGCAACAACCTAATTCATGACTAATTTCTGCTGCAAATGTACGAGACCATACTTTTCTAAAGTCTAAAATTGTTATATTCAGTCATTGTTACATTCAAGTTCAAAATACTGCAGTGAAATTTATTTTGGTATACATCATGACATTTCAGGTTATGTGCCATGTTTAAGTGAATTATGTCATTCCTACCTTCTACAAATGGTAGCTTTTCTTCTATTACTGGTTTTCACTTAGTCTCCAATAAGGCTTCATGTTGATGTACTGGGACTGGATTCCTTAGAATAAAAGTTATGTTCTTGTAGCAGTAGTGTTATGAAAATAAAACCAGGACGGCTACCACCATGTGGCCTAAAACACAACATCTCCACGGCCTACAGTCCTTTTGTATATGTAAGCTGAAGAACAGTTACCAGAACTCTCATATTGGGTGAGCCTCGTGTAATGGTAGAGTGTTCGCACAAAGAAGAGGCATTCACAGTTCGAGTCCCACCACTCCCCTTCATATTTAATCGTAGGTTTACCACGGGGGTCATCTCTGTGTCACTACTAGACAGAGGCACAGTAAACTAAACCCTAAATGGGCATAGTATCCTCATTCCAAGGGGTGGCAAAAGCCACACACACTCTGGCTAGGCTGATAAATGCCCTAGGGCAGATAGCCTAGTATGAACCTATGAACTTATGTTCCTAGCAAGACTCCCACAAACATGGCCGGCCTTAGGCATAGGCGAACTAGGCGACCGCCTAGGGCGCTGTACAGGCCGGCCTCAAAAGGGCGCAATTTATGGACCGGAGTTCTGCTATGACAAGCCCTAACCAGGAAAAGCCGAAAGACAACAACAACATTTATTTTTTTAAATTTCACCGCCGCCCATAGAGGCTAGCAATTGCGCCCTCCCCGACCTCAAAAGGGCACAATTTACGGACCGGAGTTCTGCTATGACAAGCCCTAACCAGGAAAAGCCGAAAGACAACAACAACAACATTTATTTTTTTTTAATTTCACCGCCGCCCATGGAGGCTAGCATGCCCTCCCGCCTCAAAAGGGCACAATTTACGGACCGGAGTTCTGCTGTGACGACTCCTGACCGTGAAAAGCCGAAAGACAGCAACAACAACATTTATTTTTTTAAATTTCAACGCTGCCCATAGAGGGTAGTAATTGCGCGTGGGAGTGAGCAGCCAACACTGGCTCACCGTTCATTCACCCAACTGATTCGCATACAAGTGGAGCAGTACCAGGAGAGCCTGACATGTTGCACTACATACTTAAGGCAGGAATCCAGGGCATCACGCTTTATTCAAGCATTGATGGTATGTAAGAATGTGCACAAAGACTAGCATGCTGACTTGTGAGTGGACCCACTGCAGAACATTCTCATACTACCCTATGAAGAATATGTCACTGTCCTTGGCTAAAAAATGTTCTACTTCCATGATGTGCCGCTACATTTTCTGTTAGGCTTCTTCGTTGAATAAATATTCACTGATTCAAGTGAAAGGTAACACAAGTAAGGTGGATCAGGTTAAGATTCTTAATAAGGTGTATAGTGTTTGGCAAAGAGTGAAATAAAACAGGTGGAAGCTTAAAGAGCTTCTTTATAGAGTGCCTGCCTTCTCACAAGTTTTGTGATTTCCTTCTTTGTTATCTTACTGGCAAGAAGCCACGTTTCTACAGCTGAGAAGTGCTTTATTAATGACCTGGCCTTTTAATAAGCTTTGTAAATGCACAACATTTGCATTTGATTGATTGTTTATAAGGAAAGTAACTAGTATGTACCATTGATCATTTCTTCCTATTTCCTTCACAGTTTCTCCATCCTCTTTCCTTTTGTTTAAATTAAAAATAATAAAATAGTTAAAAAGCACAACATCATATACTAAGCAGCATTTTATGGATACTAAATTATATAACATAAAAAAACTGCATGAAAAGGCAATGTAATGTACTGCAGTGGACAACTGGGAAGCAGTTATAAGTCTTAAGAAAATGAAAGCTGAGTGAAGAACCTTAAGGAAATAATAACCACATTAAATGATAAATAGGTTATAAATGTTACTTTAAAACTGAAAATGTTTGTGACTGGGTGAGTGGAGACTGGACTAAGCCATATGTTTCAATTTCAGCCA
Source organism: Protopterus annectens (assembly GCF_019279795.1). Classification (NCBI taxonomy): domain Eukaryota; kingdom Metazoa; phylum Chordata; order Ceratodontiformes; family Protopteridae; genus Protopterus; species Protopterus annectens. The sequence goes on along the minus strand of NC_056732.1, from coordinate 936,013,806 downwards.
TGATTCAGGCACACAGCATGATACATGTTGTACAAGTGTTTTACAGGTTGCTATATGCAGATTAGTCATAACAAATGCAAACAGGATACAGAATTAAGAATATAGTAATAATTATACATGCGACAAACAGTGCACACAAAAAGTAATGATGCTAATAGCAATAAGATAAGGTAATCAAAACCATATAGTTGTCATTTGAATAAATTAGACTCGAGGAAGTATTTACAAAACTGAGGGCAGATACTAGCTTGTTCCATTTGCAGCAGTAAATATGGAATTACAAGTGATTATTATGTTGTTTTCCTTTAGTTTTTATAGGTCCAATTCAGTGATGACATCCTGTGTCAGCTGCATCAAAAGTCATGTATATAGTTACAAAGAAAAACAGACCTGCCTGCCTTATTATGAATTGGCAAATAGGTGAATCAAATAATCTGAATGAAGACATAACATGTTTGAGGAAGATTTGAGCTTAAGAATGTTAGACATGACAAACTAGATCCTATGAGGTACTTGAGGTGCTTAAGTGAACCACTGATGCCATTAATATCCCAAGTGGAATATAAAAGTAGATGTTAACAAAGCACTGGAATACTGTTAGTAGTCAGTTAATGAACAACAGAATTGCAGTTTCCTTGTTATAAAGTGTGAGTTATGTGTTGATGCTTACTGTTGCACTCACGTTGAAATTCCTAGTTTACTTTCTTACATTTACAAAGTGCACACAGACAGCAATGCCTGCGAGAAACGACAACAAAGCATTGGACTTTGTTATGCTGTAACACACTGCTTCTAACGATAAGTGTAACTTCTGTTCAGCAATCCATTAGCTGAATTAGTTGATAAACGCTAGTACAAAAGTGAAGTAACTGTCAGACTACATATCTATCTGTGAAAAAGTCTTTGAACAATCTTTAAAGCATTTAAGCAGTATGATCATTCTTTTAATTGCATATGCTCATTTGAAGGCCAGACCCTCTAAATTTAATCAAAAATTAGCACATAAATAGAGCTTAAAATAGTTAATTAAAAGTCCTTCCCTTAGCCTTGTGTAGGCAGGAAGAAGGCATTTTCTGTTATAATGTTGAACCTCCCTAATAAGTCAGCATCAATACTGGGGTAATTAACCCTCAATTAATTTTTCTGTCTTTAAACTTTCTGTAGAACCTAACAATTCATATGACTCTGAACATCACACCCAAAGCATCAAAAATTATAAAAATGTTTAGTCCAAATATTAGTCCATATTGTGCTGCTTAGCACTATGCAGAACCCCTACAGCTATTAACCCAACTGTCTGTGCTGCAGGAAGCCTCCCCCAGATGTCTAATGCTTACCTGACTAAGTGCTTGAGATGTAAAATTGTATCTGAAGGTCTATGTACTACTAAATTTCCTAATAATATGGGAATGGCAAGCCTTATTTACATTGCTTTTGTGAATTTGTTTGATTGTCACAATTTTGAACTTATGAAATTGAACATTTACATGCAAAATCAAGTATGATTTACTATTTGACAATTATGCATGACTGTACAATAATTTATGTGATAAGTAGATAAGCAAAGTGCAATTTTCTTAATAAGCATAAAATGAAAATTGATAAGGATGTTAAACAGTATGAAAGTAAGGTAGGTTATCCTATTAAAAATACAAAACATCATGGGATTGATGGTGAGAATGTGCACAGGTCTAAACATTACAGTAGAAATGATAATATTATTAGTAATATCAGTTCCCTGGAGAGAATGAGGCAAGTGCTAATGGGGGAAGAGGTTGATTATGATTGTAATTTAAATAATCACAGTGATTTTCCTCCACTTCAGAAGATGGAGTAGTTGGAGACTCATTCAGGCCAACCAAATGAAAAGGCCACAAACACAGAATCACATCTGATATGTCAAGGACTCCATGTATCCCCTGCCAGAATTTGGGAGGCAGGAGGACAGGGGCAGAGGAAAGGAAAGAGGGAAGAGGAAGTAATTACATCTGATTTTGATGGCAGTGTGCTATCACATAATACTTTTAATATTTTTAACTATAGCCATCTGTCTGTTTTATTAGACAATTTTGGATATCCCTCTGGTTGGCATAATGGTTAAGGCATTGCCTTATAAACCAAAGGGGAAGGGTTTGATTCTTACGTGGGGTAATTGGGTAGGCTTAAAATGGTCCACGAAGGCAGTTAACCTAGTACTAATCTATGAACTCTATGAACTCTATAACTGAGTCATTGCTGGAACTTAAACTGTACATCAAAAAATTGAATCTAGCAGTATATTTTAATGAAGTACACAGAAAGAAGTATCTGGTGATACATATAGGGATGCAGGATTTAAAAAGAAAAAAAAGTGTATTTAATCCTGCTTTGTACCCTATTGTTCAGGCATTTAAAAAGCCTTTGAGGATGATTTTTATATATTAGCAGGAAGAAAACTAAATTTTACCACCTTCAACCTCAGTAGGAATTAGACTGTTCTAGGTTCTGTTAAGACTGGCAAATCAATTTGCATTGTGAAATCTGACAGGAGGTGGTATTGTCATCTCTGATGCAATCAATTATTCTGGTGCTATGTTTAATATTTTGCAAGATGAAAGGACTTACACCTGTATGTCTAGAAAACTAATTCATATTTCATATAGAAAAACTGATTTACAATTAGATGATTACATTATTGACAGGAAGATTTCACTTAATAACCAAGTTTTTGAAAAATTCCAAACCAGTGCCCCCCACTAATTTGGGGATACTAAAAGTGCATCAGGTATTGAACAGCCACCATTTAGACCACCTATTATAGTGAAGTCTTTAGAATCCTAAAACCCGTTTTTCACAAACATACTCATATGTTAAAGGACTGTTGTAATTTTTAAGGGAAATTAAAGGATAACCTATGGAATGACAATTTAGTTTCCCTCATAACTGATCTTATAGGACTTTTTACCTGTAAACCCATGGAGGAGGGTACCAGATTATTCCTGAAGGCCTTCTAACTTGTGATGTTATTAGATGGAGAGAAGTTAGCATAATATGGATCTCATTTCCATGGTTTTGGACAAAAATTATATGTTTGTTTTTTTTTTTTGAAGGGGAAACCTTTAAGCAAATGATAAGAATATCCATGGGGTGATATGACTCACTTTATGCAAACATGCTACTTTATACTTGGGAAGTATTTAACATTTTAATTATGATTTTTGCTTGCCAATATTGCAAGTTGTATTTAATATACCTGGACAATATTGTTATGTTATGGGACAGGGTGGAAGTTTATGTCTATGATTTTATCAAACACTTACACAATACAACTGCCTTTCTCAAATTTGCATTCAATTTTAAGAAAAAAAAAAACAGGTGATTTTTAAATATTGATATTAAGCATTCTAATGCTGGCTTTGTTTCTAACATCAGTTGAAATCCAACATTCAATAATGCATATTTAACTTTACAAGTTCGCCTTCCCTGAGTTAAAAAAAAAAAAAAAAGAGTTTATTCCATGGGCAATGCATTAGCTTAGCCAGGATAATTTGAAATGTGAATGACTGCATTTAAATAATTGAAGGAAAAGACTGAAGTGGCCTTCTTGGAGAGTGGCCTACCTGTGGGTGTGGCTTATAGTGGTGTGCATTAGTATGGAGTGGGTGGGGCTTAAGGGGGCGCTGGAGTACTACTCCGCCTAGGGCGCCATTTCAGCTAAGGCCGGCCCTGCCCACAAACATATTTATCTTTGATCCTAGGTTGGATTTGGCGACATTCAAAGTCAATCCTAAGTGAGACAGGGTGGCTACAATGGTAGTCACAGTCAAACATTTCTTACACTGAATATACCTGAATTAGGCATTCATCCAACCATAGATAAATGTGCATTGACTAAGAACTGGTATTTTATGAATACTAAGCATGATGTTGCTAATCTACAGGGAAGTGAGGTGAATTGGAAGGGACTGTCTCTTACTGTGCAACTGCTGAAGTGTCTGCAGTCTAGAGGAATCTGAAAATTCGGATGCCCAGCTAAATGTCCTTGCAAAGTAGCAGAAACTTCCTCACCCTTCTTTAGCCCAGATGAATCCACAACTGACCTTTATAGACCACTTGTATTTAGCACAAGAAATTGCCAAGAGTACAGCACCTTCCCTTCTTGATGTTTTTGAACTTCCTCCACTATACAAATGGCATAGTACTACTAATGGAAGATCCAACTGACCTGCTGGGACCAAAGGTATTCCCATAACGTAGGGCTTTCAGAAAACTCTGCCCTGTAAAAGTCTGAGCAGCAAGTGTTCTTACCAAGTGGTTGGACATCACTTACCCAAACAAGAGAAGAGCAGCTGTGAATACTGCCTAGGTATTTGTCACTATCTTACTACTTTTTCCACCTCTTGAGCACGTTTCTTTTCAAATGTCCTTTTCTGCCTGTATTAGTCGTCTCTTCTCTGTTTCTTATAAACAGGTCACAATTTATTAGGATTGCTCCTACTGTACTTCAGGAACGCATGGATGGAACATCTATTTAGCTGTCTATTTCAATCTTCCTGGTCATCCAAGTGTTTGAAAATGACTGGGTAAGGAAGTATGAATAGGAATTCTTTAAGCAAATTTTTTTTCCCAGGACCTCACCCTTAAGATTCTCAGATAAGTTAAAGTCGGGCGTATGTCCTCACCATCATCTTGGAGACTGCTACCTCACTGCAGGTATCTACACATTGTAGCAACATTTTCTGGCATGCTTACCCACTCTAAATCCTGCCTGGATACACTGTCCTTGAAGTTCTTAACCAGGTCATCCAGAAGCTTGCTCTCCGTTTATTTTAAGACTTCTTCCTAGCACTTCAATGTGGGCATTTGGCGGTTAACTGTCTGAAGCCTCAAGTGTGTAAACCTACCCATAACTTTGCTTTCTTAGCCATATGATATGGTGTCAAAGTCTGACATGAACTAGAATCTTTTGAACACTTCTACAGAAACAACCAAATGATCTGCCACAGTACTCTTGTAGTGAAGTTCAGTTCCTCCTGCACCCTGTAAAATCTCTCTAGCTTCATGGACAGGAAAACTTCTAGGGTCAAGGTTTTTGTAATGCAAACCTAAATGCATCCTCCAAGACTGGAAGGACAGTCAATGGTCTGGGCATCACCATTCCTACTATTTCTCAATACCACTTCTATGTAGTGGAGGTTGTCTTCATCTTCCACTACAAATGTTCCGTTCTTCAAATTAAGAAGGTCTCCAATGACCACAGAAGAGCCTGAGCAAATGGTCTCTTGATCATTAGTCCATAACCTAAGTGAAGGTAGCAAGATAAATAACTAATTCCTCATCCTGTAGGCCTGATTCCTACGAGACAGAAATGGGAGGCTTTTTCTCCTCCTGTGGGATGGGAGGATTCCCAACATGAATAACTTGTGCTGGCAGAACACCAACACTCTGCCAGACAACCACATTCTCTACTGCAAATTCCCACTGGAAAGCAGCATTTTCTGGCATTGTTAGGAAAGGGAACCTACTAAACACCTACTTTGGAATGTTGTCTATAAGAATAATGGAAATGGTATTTCTGTCTTGTAATTCTGAAAGGACTACCATTCCCTAGGAGTTGCAAACACAAGAACCAAGTCCCAACCACTGATAAAGGTAACTGCAAAATAAACACCAAAAATCGAAAGTATAAAAATTGGCAGGAACACCACAGCTTCACACAGTAAAAGTATTTATTTGTAAAAATTGACCAGATAAGCACCTTCACGTTGTAAAACCATTGCTTCTTCAGATCATAAAAACACAAAATCACAGCTCAGTTTAAAAATAGTTATTCAATCAGCTATGTTAATTCAAATTCATCACTTCATTAAACCAACTTCTTCCCTTTCAATACAGGTTTAAAGAGACACAAGCATTAATACCAGGATGTTTACCAGCCTGTCGCCTCAAGATCCATTTAAGTTCTACTGTTTCAGTATAGTTAGTGAGATCACCCCCCCCCCCCCTCCAGAGACCCACATGCACTATTTGTAGTACTCTAAAAACAAACTTATGTCCAGCATTTTCTTTAGTATGTTTAGCTAGTGCATTGTTCATATTGCAAGTCTTAATCTCATGAGAATGACTAAAAATTATATATTTTAATCTCTTAATGGTCTTACCAACATAGAATCCTGTACAGGACTTGCATTTGGCTAAATAAATCACATTTGCTGTACTACAATCTGCATAGAATCTTCTTCTTCTTTCGGCTTTTCCTGGTCAGGGGTCGCCACAGCAGATCATCTGTCCGCTCATGATTGGCAGTGGAGTTTTACAGTGTCGAGTTGCCAGCCCGGCGCCCAACCTTCCACAGAAAGCACACACATGCACACACTCACACTTAGGGCCAATTTAAAGTGTCCAATCCACATACTGCATGTCTTTGGGATGTGGAAGGAAACCGGAGCACCCGGAGGAAACCCACACGACCACAAGGAGGACATACAGACTCCGCACAAAAGGCACCCCAGCCGAGAATCGAACCAGAGAACCTCTTGCTGTGAGGCGGCAACGCTAACCGCTGCACCACCGTGGCCGCCCTATTATAATCACTTCAGAGCACAAAAATATTTCTCACAACTTAGGCAGCAGAAAGTAGAAAATGAGCCTATAACAAGAAAAAAAAACCCAGAGATCCTGTAGAGGTTTGAGATATTTCTGAAATTTCATGAAAAGTTGTATAAAGCAGAGAAATGTGAAAATTAATAAAAATCCCAAATGGGAATATTACAATCTGCATAGAATCTGGGACTAAAAATATATTTCAACCGTGGATGTTTAAACACTTGTTCCTGTGAAATATATGTGCAGGCTCTGCAATGCCTGCAACTGTATGTACTAAGTCTGGAAGATAGCAAGTTACTTGACCTAATATGACAATTCCCTGTGCACAGATGTCTTTTCAAGTTTAAACAATTTTTATACATAAAAGAGAGATTATTCCCAACTATTTCAGCTGTCTTGTTGTCACTTGGGAGCATTCCCCAGTTTTTTCGTATAATTATTACATACACAGCCTACATCATTTGTGTACTTCAAACCAAATCTTAAAGCTCCTATCCTTAGGTGCACTAGAAGCAAGTCTAGAGAAGTACAGGGCAGCAATAGTTTTGCTATTTTTGACCACCCTCTCTTTATGCTGTATCAGAAGGTCCTTCTTTTAGCCCCTTTTCAAAAAATGTTGACTCAATGCATCAATGTTTTCATAAAATGCTTCCTCTTGTGTGCATAGCCTAGAGGCTCTCATGTACTGGCCTCTTACTACATTAGGATACATATGCCTGGGGTGCATACTATCAAAGGACAAGTAACTATTTTTCCAACATCCCTTTCGGAATAAATTGATATCTATCTGCCCCATTTGGTTAACTATTAATCGTACATCCAAAAAGTCTATCTCTTTCTGTGACATGGACATAGTAAACCTCAAAAATTCAGTGGTATGGTTAATGTAGTGAAGAAAACCATACAATTCTTCTTGACCCCCACCCACAAGATAAAAACATTATCCACAAAACGATGGCAAAATTTAATGTGTGGTCTGTATATATTCTTATTGTCAAGCACAAATTGTTCCTCCCATGAGTTTATTACTGCATTTGCATATGAATTTGCACAGGGGTTGCCCATGACCACCCCACATTTTTGTGCATATAAGCATTCACCATACGAAAAAACATTATTGTTTAAAACCAAATCCAACAAGCAGCAAACCATATCATGAAGGAGCGGCCATGCAGAAACTGATACGACTGAGGAATGGATTCATTTTTTTTTGTCTTTCAAAGAGAAAGCAGTCTTAAGATATTCAGACTCAAAGACAAAAGGGTGCAGGACAGTATCATGTCCCACTACTCACAGAAATAAGCTTGCAAGATGTTCCAGACAAAGATCATGCATGTGATTAGCTGGTGCTGGGTATTTGGAGACCTGATGATATCATTCAATCTTGCATCATCTTGACAGGAGAAGCCTACATCAAGCTTCAGGATTAAAACCAAATACCTAGCAGCACAATCCTGCATTGTTGATTCAAGCTTCTTGTCTACCCTTTGAGATGACAGCTCAAGAAAAGGAAAACCACAAGGGCTGTCAACCAAAATCTGTCAATCCATATGGATCTGAGGCAGCTCAGGAAGGTAGCCTGCAATTAAGAAACACAAAGAACTTCTCTATGTGATAAGGCAGATCATCACTACACTACAGCCAGCCAAGTGGCTGGGCAGTGCAGAGAACCCCTGAATGCACTTCCCAAAGGACGGAAAGTAGAGGTGCACCTCCATGGTTCCTTCATCTTCCACCAAGGCACAGGATAGGTGTGGTTTTAAGCCCTCACTAGAAAAGGATTAGTTCATATCTGGAGGGAAGGTTGAGCACTGGAGTTACCTCTGGGAAGGTTACGACTTGCTTGACCTGCTATTTTTATGATGCTAATCTGCCTTGTGCTCAAGGCTGGGTGGTGATCTGCCAGTTTCCTCACACAGAATTCTCAATGTTTATCATCATTCCAGATTAAAAGTATCCTTCAGTCATAGCATATTTTGACTGTCCTCCTCGCCAAGGCAATAAAAATACCACTGTAAGCCTCAGCTGATAATCTGATGGTCACATGAACAATAAATGTGCTGTTTAGATATGGGAGAGCAGGGCTTCACCGACACCAGCAAGGATTAAAACTAAAAATCATGAAGAAAAAAAACAGACTGGCAGGCTTAAACTTTGAAGTTCTTTAGCATGTGTGAATACAGATGCACAGACTAACCAGAATGTGGGATCCTACAAAAAAAAAAAAAAAAAAAAAAAAAAAAAAATGCTGAACTGAGCATAAAAATATGAACCCATACAAAGCCCCACTGCTATCCTCAATGTCAGGTTATATATATAATGATCTGGCATTGCAACAGTAGTAACAATCCTAAATATTTCTCTAAAATGATGACCTCGTCTGTCACTGGAAACATGCCAGCACAAAAACTCCCTGTTCTGGTAATGGCAATACACTCAAGCCAACTTTAGCAATAAGCTGTAATTACATCCCTAAAGGTAAAACACAGGTCTATGCTGCAGTATGACTGAGTGCCCAAGCAGAATTCTCTGAAAGTTTACTAAGATTTTGAAAGGTGAAAGAGACAAGGCCTCTTATATCCAAACACTTAATACAGGCATTTCACAGACAGAGTCTACCAAACTGTATTACACTCTGGCTTCTTTTTTTCTATTTAGAATAAAACTGTCTTCCCTGGTGACAGAAGAATAAAGCCCTAACTACAGACCAGACAACCCAAGGTCGCTCTCATGCACTTGAAAGAATAAGGCATATCTATACAGGAAGAGAAAGTACATCCATGCAACATATATGTGCTCATGTGTGTGTACTTAACACACATTTTATATATAGGTTCATAGGTAGGTACTAGGCTATCGGCCCTAGGGCCCATACAAACCTAGCCAAAAAATGTACCCTGGCTTTCGCCACCCAAGAAAATTATTTTCCTGCGCCCCTGTCGAGCAGAGCCACAGAAGTGATCCCCGGGGTGAATTTCCCATTTCCCATCCAATCATCAAGATTTTTCTTGAAGAGTGCTAATGAGGAGCTCTGTTTGACATAGATAGGTAGTCTGTTCCAGAGTATGGGAAGTCTCTGGGACAGGAATCTATCCCTCCAGCATGTTCTGTTTATTGTGGTGACAAGGTTTAGGTCCCTAGAGCGTGTAGCTCGGAGGGATTGGGATTTCTTTAAGTGGAGCATGTCCAACAGCTCTGGGTTTGAGATAGCTTTGTATGTTAGGCAGAGATCGTCCCTGAGTAGGCAATATGCGATGGGAGTAAAGCTGTAGTTTTTTGAGACGATCTACATAGGGCATCTGTTTGAGGCCAGTAATCCTCTTTGTGAGGTATTTCTGTGGTCTTTCCAGCTGTTGTAGATGTCTTGTGAAGTACATACCAAAAGGGGCGTTGTACTCTATAATGGGTCTAATGAGTGATGAGTAGAGGGGGAACAGTGACCTCTTTTTTTCTGGATGAGAATCCTTTTGTGATGAGATGAGCCACGTAGAAGGATTTCCTGACCACTGTGGTGATGTGATTATCAAAGGAGAGACTACTGTCCACCTGTGTCCCAAGGTCTCATCACATTTTCGGCATTAAGTAGACTACCAGCAATGTGGTAGTTCACGGGTACAGAGTTTTTACCAAAGGGGATGACAATACACTTTTTGGCATTGAGCTTCAGGCCATGGCTTTGACACCAGGTATCTGTCTCAGTGAGGCCCTTTTGTAGTTTTTCCACATCGTTAGGAGTTTCGATTATGGCTCCTAGTTTGCAGTCATCTGCAAACTTTCTTAGCCAAAGACCTTCTGTGTTGGCCTGCACTTCAGAGAAGTAGACACCAAACAGGAGAGGACCCAGGACTGAACCCTGTGGTACTCCACTTGTCAATGGTCTGATGTCGGATTTGGAATCTGCTACTTTCACAGTGTGGGTTCTGTCCGTGAGCCAGTTGACAACCCATCTTGTGACACAGGGATTTATACCTAGTTTAGTGAGCTTATCTATAATTCCAGAGTGGGGGATGGTGTTGAAAGCCTTGGCGTGATCTAGATAAGCTGTGTGAACCATTTTACCCTCATCTATGGCTCTGGTGACTAATTCAAAGAAGTCAATCAGGTTTAGGAGACATGATCTGCCTTTTACAAATCCAAACTGGGTAGGGTCCAGAGTTTGGAGATTACCAATGTCTTTGTTTATGAGTTCCACGATGATACGTTCCATGGCCTTGCAGACCAGGCTCGTCAGGCTAATGGAGCGGTAGTTCCCAGGGTCCATCGTGGCTCCCCCTTTGTGGAGTGGGATAACCGTCGCGGTGCGCCATTCAGTGGGTACAAAGCCTGAGGTGAGGCTATGATTGAACATGGCACTTAGGTAGGGTGCCAGTTCATTCTGTAGTTCGTGTAGAACGTAGCCTGGGATATTGTCAGGTCCCATGGATGCTGTGTTCTTGGCTTTGGAGAGTGTGCAGCCGTGATTACAGGAACTTTGCATTCTTCCGGTATAGAGATGGGCCCTCTAGGGGGTGAGAGGGGGGTAAAGTTAGCACTGAACCTATCTGCTAGGATGTTGGCAATATCAGTTGGTTCTGTATATTTAGTGCTATTGTGCTGTAACTCAGAGCAGATCTGAGTGTTCCCATTTAGATTCTTGACATAGAGTCAGTGGCAATTTTGTTTTCGTAACTAGCTTTGGAGGATTTTATGAGGGATCTCAGCTTCTTACTGAGGTTGACCAGGGAGCTCCTCCAGTCATGGGATTTTACTCTTTTTTGCAACAGTTTCTTTCTTCTGTTGTAGAGTTTGTTTATGGCAGAGGACCACCAGATTGGCTTCCTTTTTTGGAGGATAACATCTTGGTTCTATTAGGGATAGCATGATCCATGCACTCGTGTAAGTGCTTATAAAGTGCATTTATGTAGGATTCGGCAGTCATACCTCTATTGTCTGTCTGCATGGGTGTCATGAAGTTTGCCACTTCTGTCTTAAGAAGTGTGAAGTTGGCTTTGGAGAAGTTTTTTATGATGGTTTCCCTAATTGGGGGTGGGGGTGGGATGTGGATGTGGATGTCTAGACTGATTAGCTTGTGGTCGGATCTGACCAACGAGGAATTGACCTCTGGTGTGGAACACCGGTTTCCCATGTTGGTAATGACCAGGTCTAGGATATTGCTGCCCCTGGCGGGGGTGTGAATAAGTTGATCCAAGGCGTTGGAATTTATGAATTCTAGAAAACGTTGAGCAAAAGAGTTGGTACATGAGTAGTTTTCCCAGTTAATGGTGGGGTAGTTGAAATCGCCCATTATTAGGGTGTTGGGTTGTACCCTAATACTTTCCAGTGTATCAAGAAATGAGGAGTGTGAATCCTGGGGCATGGTGGGGGGTCTGTAGCAGGCTACAATTTGGATTGCGGTCTTGCCCAGAGTTAGTTTCACTTGGATAATCTCGGATGCATTATGCTGTGCAACTAGCCTGGAGGTGTGGATACCCTTAATGAATATGGACACGCCTCCGCCTTTAGTGCTTCATTCTGGGTTAGGTGTCCGAAAGGTGTGGTATGAATTGTAGCCTAGTAATGCAGGGGTGCTCTCTGGAGCTTTGAACCAGATCTCTGTCACTGCACAGATGTCAATGTTCTTCATTTTAAGGAGTGCCTCGAGTGAGTGCATTTTGAGGTTTAGACTTCTAGCATTGAGTAGCATTACCCTCAGATTTTGCTTGCTTGTACCTGTTACGGTGGTGAATTTGTCATTTGAGCCTTGCCTAAAAAAGGCACTATAGGGGTGGCAAGAGCCTTAGCCAGTATCTGGAATCCTAAGGGCGACAGGTGCATGCCATCTCTGGCAAAGTATCGTGGTCTGTCAATCATGTCTTCCCAGGCAGACAAATACTGGATCCCCTTAGAATGACACCAGAAGCTTAGCCAATTGTTGAAGTCAATCATTTTGTCCTTGTACTGTGGTATCATTCTAGGTGATGGCAGGATGCTACTCAGGGTTAGGGTCATACCTGCCTGGGATACAAGATCGGAGAGCTCCTCCATGTCTCTTTTCAGGTAGTCCAGGGAGGTATGTCTCAGGTCATTCACACCAACATGGACAATGACAGTGTCATATTTGTACGTATTGTGGAGTGACCTGAGTGCATGCGTTATGTGGTGGATCCCGGCACCTGACAAGCTGACAGTAACTTTCTCCTTGTTTAGTCTAGTGAGTGGAACATTAGTGTGTATGTATAGATATATACATATATATATATATATATACATACACACACACACACACACACACACACACACACACACACACACACACACACACATATATAAAATGCACACACACGTTTATACTGGGAATTACCTTGCACTAATTTGCAAATATACAGATTAAATGAAGAGGTAATTGCGTAGAGGTTTCAATACCCAAGATCAATAATTATGTACACTGTAGGGCAGTATGTTCAGGAAAATCTCACAGAAGCATGGTTTGTGCCTGAGCTCCTTCGGGTCTAGGAAAGAAATCCTTTGTTTATATATGCTGCTGCTAGAATTAAAGTTATATATATTTCACTTCAGTGTGCCTTTGGTTGCAGGAATGTGTAATGTGTAATGACCTTTGTTTTCCACAAAAGGAGGTAATCCTGCTGGGGAGTTCAGCAGCATTAAGAAATGACATCTGTTCCACTAGAAAATGTTCTGGAGCAAAACAACATTCAAGGTTCACAGGCAGTACTTGCTAAACTAACTGAAGATGTACCGCATGATACAAGTGCTAAAAAGGGCCACTACAAAACAAGTACAGCACTTACGGAATTCACTGGGGCCGTTAACTGCTATCAGGCTGAGCTACTCTTCACCATAATGTGCTGAATTCAGACTTGCAGCAAAAGACATAACTGGCTCAATGACCTGTAGAACAGGAATTGCAGGAATAATGTATGCGTCACTGGGCCCTCAGAAGATATGGAAGGAGGAGACCCAATATTCAACATTTAGGAATTTGCTGTTACATTAATGGTGAGCAAACTGCTGATGGTAGAGATGGCAAACTGGGCTAACTCAAGGAGTAGATCCAGTAATATACATCATTTTACTGTCAGTTTACTGAATTTCAGTGATGTGGAATGGATTCTAAGACTATGCACACAACTTTAGCAAGCACCAACTCTTGGAGGGGGTCATTGGTCAGCCTAGAATTGGATTGTAGTAATTACCTTACTTATAAAGCAATGCTGCCTGCTATCACGGGAAGAGATCTGGCAACAGTGTGCCTGCTCCACGTTCTAGTAATCCTATGGATAACTTCCAATGCACAGCAGAAGCATATCACATTTGAAGCCCCTGAGGACAGAGGCATTTGTTGATGCTTTGAGCTCTTAGTAGATGGGTAACTAACAACTGCAGACAATGTTGGGAAAAGACTTGCAGAACAAAAAGTGATTAGCAGTCCCTTATCTTCTTCACCAGGGGGTAAAGAGTTAAACGCATCAATTCTCAGACTTGCCACACTACCTTCTCCATCCAAATCAAAGGCTAAGCAACTGGTGTTTCAAGCAGAGATCCCAACTTGCAACTAACATGCTCCTTCAGCAGAGCTGACTGAGGAAGTGGGATGCTCTGCATTTATTACATTTGATCCACACTTGCAGATTTTGACTTTCTGAACAGTCCCAGGAAAGTGCATTGGCCACAAGGGCTGTTTTGTAAAGCACAACAGGGTGAGTTACAGCCTCTAGTGAGGCTCTGTTGGCAAAAGGATCTATCATTTGGCTTTAGGAGGTATTGGCAGCCCAGTATGGAATAGTGGGGTTTGCTCAATGACAGATCAGGTCTCTAACTATAGGGGTTATGGTGCTGTGAGTTTAGGTTTATGCCAGAGAATTTTGATCACTCTTTTTGTTATGTAAATGCTTGTAGGAAATAACCAACAAAACTGCATGTTACACTCATATGGGGAAGGCTGCTCATTCTGCTGGATGTATAATCCTTATTTACAGGGTAGCAGGTAGTTACTACATGTGGCCTAGAAAACCACTAAGGAGCCTAACCCTATTTCCCAAATGTCCAGAGCACTATCTAGTCAGGTGACCTGCTGAAAGTCGCACAACAGGCAAATGGAGGGTGAGAGAATCAAACCCTTGACTATGGGAAACAGCTCTTAAACAGCTCATACCCTTAACATTATGCATAGACTACCTCCTGGGACCTAAATTTGCCTTTTACTGACTACAGTGCATGCAAATGACTTGATCGTTCATAGGGCATCACTTGCTTTGGGTATGCTTCACTGAAATGTTAATACACAGACAAATCCAACATTTATTTCAACGTATGAATAACAATGCAAACAGTAGGAATTTGAGTGCCACCTAGTGGACACTGCATAAAGTGCCTGAGCAATTCCATTCCATTCCCTTGTTTTTCCTCTGATACAGTCATCTAGAATACAAGCATTAATTGTCAGACATTTGAAACTGTATACATTTGGTAATTCTTTGCTCTCTACTTTTGCAGCCTCCAAGATTTAAGGATTTGATTAACAGTAACAGAAAGTTATAGAGTATAGAGCCTGTCAAACCTGCTTAAAAGTTAAGCAGGTTCCCAGAGCACGGCAGATTAAAGTGCATCACTCCAGGATACACTTTACAGTTCCTGTCCACTGGGTGCACCTGAAGTTAAGAAATTATGTCTTCCAATTGACTGTGTCTCTAAGTAGCATTTTTGTAAGTGATCGAAACTTGTCCATTTAATCTTATCAGCCATCTCTTGACTCACTTAAAGTCTTGCATGGAACAAGGAAGTCGCATGTCTGTTTTCTGTTACTTTTTCAAAGGAACGTCAGTCCTGACAAACTGAGGAAGTTCAGACCCCTAACTGATTTCAGTAAGGGAACCAGGTGCTTCTTTCCTAACAAAAATCTGGGAAATCCTCCTAAGCCTCTACAAAATAATAAGCCACAGGCCCCCCTCCTCGTCTGCAGCAGACATAGGCACAGCTTCAACAAATTTGTGGGTAGGCCGCCTCATGTTGGCTTCCAAATGGGTCACAACAGAGGAGGCTGACACTGACACCAGACTGTCCTCGGGTTCTTCACCCAACCTGACAGGAACGTCTGGAAGAGGTTGGACAATAGAAGTCTCAATACATGTCTTTTTAGATTTTTTTCTTAAGCAGTAGCTGAATATCAAAGAGCACAGATTCAGAAGTCATGGTCCCCTGAGCTAATAGCTTTAGATGTTAGTTCTCTAAATACACACGGTCTTCGGTATAAATGCATAATAAATTCCACATGGATTGTGGTCATGGGCATCACCTAGACAGAAAAGGCAATTCTCATCTATCTTTTTGTGGTATCTGCCTTTCATACTCACATTTTCCCTTCCTGGATAACATGTAGTACAAAAAGGAAGAAAGAGATCCTAATGAAGTCCTTATCTGCCAAAGCTTGGCAGCTGATGAAACATGACAACTTGCAGACTGAATACAAAAGTTAACATACAGAACGCAACGAAGAAGTTCTGAGGATTAGGTGCTCTTATGTGTCCTTCCCTTGAGACTGGCTTCAACAGTATCTATTTCACTTTTCTGAATAGGATTTCTTAGGTACTGGGCCTCCTGGCCTCAAGGACAACATCCAGCACCTGTTTGCTGAGGGTTGCTGGTGACGTATTCAGGGAATAAGCCAGGCTGCTAGGTTCAGGGTATGCAGCTGACGATGCAAAATCTGTCCCTCCTGCTGGGACACCAGAGAGGGGGTCTGATGTAGGTGCCAGGGTGGCACTGCTGTCAGACTGCGTAGGAGTGGGTATCAGTGCTGGTGTGGCCAGTCTGGTGCAATTGGGGTTGTTCTTGGACTGTCCTGTTTGATCTTGAGGAGTACTTTTGGAAGGAGGGGAAGAGGGGGAAAGGCATAGATTGAGAGGTTTTCCCATGTGAAGAATAGGGCATCCACTTTCCAAGCTTGGCTGAGGGGAATTCTGGTGCAAAATTTGTTTAGTTGATGGTTTTGGGGGGACGCAAAGAGGTCCATCTCTGGTGTCCCCCACCTGTGTACTAGAAGTTTGAATGAGTTTGGTTCCAGTTTCCACTCGTGTGGGTCCATTAGATTTCTGCTTAAGTCGTCTGCCAGTGAATTTTGTTTGCCTGGCAGCACTTGAGCTTGCAGGTGCACTTGGTTGCTTATGGCTGTGCTCCACAGAGCCATGTCTAACCTGCAGAGTGGGTAGGAGCAAGTTCCCCCCTGCTTGTTTATGTATCACATAACTGTGGTGTTGTCTGTCTTTATCAGGAGTTGTCCTGGCAGGATAAGGTATTAGAAGGCTGCCAGTGCAGTCTGTACAGCTCACATTTCTTTTTGATTGATATGCAGGTGAAATTGTCCTGGGCTCCATTAGCCTTGAATGCATTTGCCTGCTATGTGAGCCCCCCATGCACAGTTTGATGTGTCTGTTGTCAGAGTTAGGATGGCGGGAGTTTGTGAGAAAGGGAGTCTCTTGTTGTGGATGCAAGCCTCTGCCCACCAAAGGAACTCTGTCCTTAGGCAAGGAATGATAGGAATCCCTGTTTCCAGGTCCTGGGAATGTTGACAACAGAGACTTTTTAAGCACCATTGAAGTTTTTTCATATGCAGTCTTGCACATGGAATCAGGAGAATATATGAGGCCATGAACCCTATGGCTTGCAGTATTTTTCTTGCAGAAAGCTGGGTTTGGGTGGCCAGTAGTTTGAAATAAGTTGTCAAATAAACCTGCTTTTCTGGAGTGAGGAATGCCATCTGGGAAGTTGTGTTCAAGCTTGCCCACAGGAATACAATCTTTTGGCTGGGTACCAGATGTGATTCTTTTCGATGATGGTATACCCCAGAGAAGTTAGGAGTCTCTTTACAAACGTCAGGTGCTGAAGTAGCAATTGCTGACTGCCCGCCTGAATCAGGCAATCATCCAAGTATGGGTAAATTTGACTATTTCTCTGCCTGCAGTAAGCAATGGCTGGAGCCAGGGACTTTGTTAATACCCTGGGTGCAGTAGATAAGCCAAAGGGAAGTGCAGAGACCTGATGGTGCATAGAGCCTGCCCTGAAACGTAGAGATTTCCTGCAAGATTCCCTTATGAGAATGTGCAGATAAGCTTCTTTTAAGTCTAGGGTGACTAGCCAGGAGTCCTTGGCTAGCATAGGAAGGAGCAACTGGAATGTAAGCATTTTGAATTTTGGCACCACCAGGAAGGTGTTTAGGGATGACAAATCCAGAATAGGGCACCAAGAGTTCTCTTTCCTGGGCACCAGGAACAGCCTGGAGTAGAAACCCTGTCCCTTTTGCTCTGTTGGCACAGGCTGAATAGCACTGATACTGAGAAGAGAAAGTACTTGCTTTTGGGCCTCTGTCCACTGGTTTGGAGGAAGGTCTGCCAATCCGCTTGGGGTTGGCAGAGAGTGGAAAAGAGAATCTGTATCCCTGGGATACAATGTTTAAGACCCATCGGGCCTGGGTAATATACTCCTAGTTTTTTGCATGCAGGGCGAGTTTTCCTCCTAGGTGTGCAAGTACTTGGGCATGGCTGGGAAGGATTAAGGACAAGTCATTGTGAATGTTTTCCATAGGGGGGTGGCTTCAAACTCCCAGTTTTTGAGGAGGGAGAACTCCACTGTTTAGATTTGTGCATACCCTGAGACTGTAGTCTTTGTGTTCTGTTGCCCCTGAGTTTGGGCTGAGAAGGTCTGGAAGGGACTGGAAAGGACCATTTTTTAGATGGCCAATGCCTACTGAATCTAGGTGGCTGTACCTGTAAAAAATCTTTAACAGTTTGCATGGATGTAGCTTTTTCCTCCATCTTTTTAAGAACTTCTTCTGCTTTACAGCCAAACCAACATTCTTGGTTTATGGAGCATCAAGTAATTTTGCCTTGACATGGTCTGGCAAGATTTGTTCCTTCAGCAAAGCAGGCCTTCTCAGAACAGACCCAGTGACAGCAGCCCTGCAAGATGCTTCTAAGGCATCAAAACCACACTGCAAAGTATGTTTATCAACTTGGTTTGCAGAATGCATTAAGTCTTGTAAGTCCTTATTTTCTGCACTATCAGGAATCAACAATTTTTGTTTAATTAGATCAATAATATGCTGCTGGTACTTCAACATGTGAAACTGGCAATTTAAAGCCCTGATGGCAAGAGTTGCAGAGGTATAAACCTTCTTACCCCATCTGTCTAGAGCCCTAGAATCCCTGTCCGAAGGGGTAGGGTTTTTGGCTGTAGAAGCCTTAATACATTTAGGTCCCTGGGAAATGGTCTCTGGATCCGCAGTGAGATTTTTAAAGAGAAATTTGTGAGAGTCAGGTACTCTGTAGTATCTGTCAGGCTTTCTAGGAGCCGGTGGTAAAGTATCAGGGGTAAGGCTGGATTCCATGAAGACATCATCTACAATATCCAGGACAAGGGAAATAGCTACAGGCCTATGCTGAGGCAAGTCTAAAAATTCCCCGAGTCTCTTTTTGGACTGTGGGTAATCCTGGCATTCCCAGCGGAAATGCTCTCTTAGGGTATGCAAGGTTTCACTGAAAGAAAAGTCCTCTGGGGGGGGGGGGCTGAGGGAATTAAATCCTCTGCATCTGAGTCCTCATAGGTAGATAAGGGCATGTCCTGGTAATCACAGGGGTCAAAATCATCAGACTCATGGTCTGAAGAATCAGAAGGAAAATCAGTTATTTGCCTTTTAGAGGGAGAAGGCTGGCTTCCCCTAATTAAAGTAATAAGGTCTTCAGCCATTCTAAGCATTTGTTTCTGTGGCATGGGAGCTTGAGAATGTGCTTTGGTCGTCGGTTTCCTAGGTGTAGTGCGAACTCTGGGCCTGAGAAATTCGGTAGATTTAGTCATTAATTAGAAGTTATGTACCTACCATAACGTTCCATGTTAGTTGTCTTCTCTCGCCTTCTTTCTTGCTGGATGGGTTCGGAGCCGATCCTCGGCTCCGACTTGGCACTTGCTTTAGCTTGAGAACTCCTTTTACCAGCTCGAGGCAACCCTATATCCCATGATGCAAGGCGGAACTACCTCAGATCTCGTTTGGTAGCTAACCTACCCTGCTAAGGACTAACCTAACATAATTAGGAAACCCAAGTTCATAATAAGAGCCCACAAATGAAGGCTCAGGAGGAAACAACCTGATAGGAACTCTTCAAGATCTGTCCAGGCCAGGGGGAAGGAGGGACGCAAGAAAGAAGGCGAGAGAAGACAACTAACATGGAACGTTATGGTAGGTACATAACTTCTAAATGTTAAGTAGTCAATCTCGCCTTCATTCTTGCTGGATGGGACCGCGTCCCTTGCACCTGTATCCCGGGTGGCTCAATGGAACAGACTCTTGAGAACTGTGGAACCAAAACTGGCCCTGTCTCTGGAGGCCAAGTCTAACTTGTAATGAGAAACAAAGGTATGAGGAGTGGCCCAAGTAGCTGCTGCACAAATGGTATCAATGGGTAGTCTATCCTGAAAGGCTGCAGAAGTGGACAGACTCCTGGTTGAGTGTGCTTTCGGTTTAGAAGGTAGTTGTTTGCCTCTGAGAGAGTACACATAGGAAATGGTGGAAGACAACCATCTGGATAAGGTCACTTTAGAAACTGGAAGACCTATCCTGTTTTCTGCATAGGAGACAAATAATTGGTCCGATTTCCAGAATTGTTTCGTTCTATGCAAATAGTACCTGAGCTGACGATGGACATCCAAAAAATGAAGCTTTTGTTCAGCTCTGTCAGAATAGTTTGGGAAAAAGACTGGTAGATCTATGGATTGATTAATATTGGTTTGAGACACAACTTTGGGGAGAAAGGACGGGTTCGTTCTTAAGGATACCCTGTCCTTATGAAAACCAAGTAAGGGGAACGGATGCAGAGAGCTTGAATCTCGAAACCCTTCTTGCTGAAGTGACAGCCAGTAAGAATATAGTTTTCCAGGTCAATAATTTCAAAGAACATGAAGCAGACGGTTCAAGGGAGGTAACATCAAGGATGCCAACATTAAATTTAGATCCCATTGGAGGAGGATGCTTTATCGGGGGTTTTAGGGGAAAAACTCCTCTCAGAAAGGCCTTGCATAATCTATGAGACATAATATTATTATCATGCAAGCCAACATGATACTTGGAAATAGCAGCCAGTTGAACTTTAACTGTAGATGAAGAAGATCCTGACTGAAAAACTTCAGCCAGGAAATCTAAAACAGAATGCACAGGAGCAGTAAAGGGATCAATATTCCTGGAATTTGCCCAAATAGAAAAACGTCGCCACTTGCTAGCATAAACAGTTCTGGTGGACGACTTTAAAAGACACTAAGATGTCTCTGACAGAATCAGAGATCATCGGAAGCCTGGCTAGGAAGGAAGTGGAGCAACCAAGCAGTGAGGTTGAGAGAATGAATGGCCGGTGCTGCTGACCGACTGGTGGATCAAAGATCCGGAACTGGGTCCAGATGCCAGGGCTGCACCAGGAGGTGACGATGCAGAGACGGAAACCAAATTTGTCGAGGCCAGTAAGGGGCAATGAGAATCAACTTGGCCCTCAAAACGGTGGCTTTCTGAATGACTTGTGGAATCAAGGGAAAGGGAGGAAAAGCGTACAGAAGTCCCCGGGGCCAATCCTGGGTTAGAGAGTCTCTCAGGGGTTGGCCTGGTAAGGTAAATAGGGTGAAAAAAATCGGGGCACTTGTTGTTTTGAGGTGTAGCAAAAAGATCGCAACAAGGTGTGCCCCACTTCAGAAAAATCTGATCCACTACAGATTGATTGAGAGACCACTCGTGAGGCATCAGAATGGATCTGCTCAGCCTGTCCGCCAAGAGGTTGGACCTGCCGGGGATGTGCGTTGCTATCAGAAACCGATGAGAGGAGATTGCCCATTGCCAAAGTCTGACAGCTTCTCGACACAACGGATAGGACCTGGTCCCGCCCTGCTTGTTGATGTACCAGACCACGGACATGTTGTCCGTTTGTACTGCAATAGTCCCCGTGGGAAGAAAGTCGTTGAGGGCTTGCAACATTAAAAGCACCGCTCTCATCTCCAGGACATTGATGTGCAGATGGTATTCTATGGGTTGCCACGTCCCGTGGACCATCCTGCCCTGATAATGCCCCCCCCACCCGATCAGAGAGGCATCCGTAGTAACTGTGGCAACTGGAGGAGGGAGAACAAAGGGTCGGCCCTGATGAAGAAGAGGGGAAGATATCCACCAGTTCAGATGAGTTCTGCACGATTGAGTGACTAAGATTTCGTGCCTCATCGGAAGACTGTGGTACGACCACTGAGTGAATAACTTCCACTGCAGAAGACGCATGGGGAAGCGAGCCAGTGGTAGAAGAACAATGGCCGCAGCCATAAGACCTAGAACCTTTAGTATCAATCTGGCTTTGACCTTGCTGCTCTGCAATAGAATCCGAACGAATTTTTGGATGTCCAGAATTCTTTGATCTGTTAGTCTGGCTAACATTTTGACGGTCTTTAATTCTGCGCCTATAAAGGTGATAGATTGGCAAGGCCGCATAGAAGATTTTTCGAAATTTACTGAAATTCCCAAACTCGTGCAAAGCTGCAGAGTGTAGTCTCTGGTCTGAAGAAGCTGACACCTGGTGGTGGCGGAGAGGAGCCAGTTGTCCAAATAAGGAAACACCTGGAATCTTTGACGTCTTAGATGAGCTGTGACCACTGCCATGCATTTGGTAAACACTCTGGGGGCTGAAGTGAGGCCAAAGGGCAGGGCTCTGAATTGGTAATGACTGGTCCCTAGCCGAAAGCGGAGAAACCTTCTGGAGCGCCTGTGAATCTTTATGTGATAGTACGCGTCCTGAAGGTCTATAGAGCACATCCAGTTGTCCTTGCCGAGAAAGGGCAGAATGGACTGAAGCGTGACCATCCGGAATCTTGCCTTCTTGACAAATCTGTTTAGACTGCTCAGGTCTAATATTGGTCTCCAATCTCCCGTCCTTTTGGGGACCAAAAAGAATCTCGAGTAGACGCCGGATCCTACTTGGTCTGCAGGCACAGTCTGGACGGCTCTTTTTCCTAGGAGTTTTGAAACCTCCTGTTCTGCCAAATCCCTTTGACCGGGTGAGATGTCTGGAAGGGATTGTTGAGGTACGGATACCTTTCGAAGGGGATTTTGTAACCCTCAGATATGATCGACTGTACCCACATATCTTGTGAGAGGGAAAGCCAGGCTACTGGGTACAGCGAAATCCTTCCCCCGACTGCCTCCAAGGGTGGACAGTCGGGCAACACCTCAGGGTGCTGAAAGGGCTTCTCAGGAAGAGACTCCCTGTTGCCCTGGTTCTGAGGACCCCCTGCCTCTAGGGCGGCGTATTATTGTTATCCCTCTGCCTCTGGGGGTAAACTGACCACGTGTGTCCGTGTAGCTCCTTGGGCTTTGGAACCACATCTTCCTCCCTTCTGACCCTTGGGATATGGTCTAGAAGGGTGGAAAATGGACTCCAACGGCAGAAAGAGTTTTACCGTCCTGCTCACACCTGATCAAGGTATCCTTCACCTGAGGTCCGAACAAAGCCGAACCATCAAAGGGGTATTGGTGAAGGACGCCTTAAAGGGGTCCGCAAAATTACAAAGCCGCATCCAGGCTTGGCGCCTAAGAGCCACTCCTGTGCCTGCGCCCTGCTCGCTCCATCGGCCGCATAGGATATGAGCCGCATGGAGGAGTTGGATAAGGAATTCAGGATTGCTAGCTGTGAGGCAATCTTTCTTGAGCCCCAGCAGCAGAAGGATCCTGGACCACTTCACCTAGTTCCTTGAGAATATCTCTTTGAAGCCTGGTGAAGTGACAAAGGTAGTTCAGCGAATGCATAGCAAAGGTCGCTGAAGAAAACATCCGCTTTCCATACCTGTCCATGGTCCTAGAATCCTTGTTAGAGGATGGACAGGTACTGAAGGGTCCGCAAGTTCCTTCTTAGAGGCCGCCACCACCATAGCATCCACAGAGACGCCTTGGAAAGAAACTGTTTGTCCGAGGGGCCGTAATAAACTTGGATGGTCTCCTGGGGACAGGTTCCACAGAATCTGGAGTGCCGCCTTCCCGAGCCACTACCTGCATAAGTGGGTCGAAGGCGGAGACACCCAGGAGGTGGAGGGTCGGGATCCAAAGCCTCCAGGTATACCGACTCATCCTCGGAGGGATCAATGGATGGCCAATTCCCCTCTGTTTGAGGAGCTCAAGGATGTCTGAAAAGGAGACATCCTCAGAGGGGATCGTGGGGAACCCTCCGACTCATCTAAGTCGGTATCAGATGTAGTAGACTCAGGGAGTCTGTGTGTTTCCTCTACATGTCCTCTTCCGAGGGGTTCACCTGCAGGATCAGGAGAAACTTCGAAGAGGAGGAAATTCCCAATGGGGAAACCTGGGGCGATGGATCCCTGGGCCTGAGAGCAAGAGGCTGGCAAGAGGTGTCTACAGGCACCAAGAGGGAGGAGCTAGAGGGATGGACCGCTGACCTGGCTCAGGAGCCATGACACTCCACCTCAACTCAAAGGCTCCCTCCCGGGAGACCGGAATATCCCTGCCCGAGACACAGGATTTTCCGGCCCCACTGAGAGGCAAGGCTCCTTGGCTGATGTCGGTTCCGAGCTTACCAAAGCCGAAGGCCCGAGAGGGAGAGCGGGTCGGACAAGGGTCCGATGCCACTAGCCCCTCGAGCCGACCAGGAAACTCGACGACCGGATCCCTCCAAGGAAGGTCTCAAGGAGGAGATCGGAGCCAGACGATGGAGCTGAAGGATGTATCGGCCCGGCGCAAACAGTCGCTGTCCCGAAGCTCCGCCCGAACTCTGGTGGGGAGTCGGAGGAGGAAGTTCAAGGGGTGAAGCAATCAAGTCTGCTGAGACGGGCTATGGAGCATTTGGGCCAGTGCCTGCGACTTTAACAGCCTGCTTACCACCCTCTAAGTCGTGGTCAGACAGCCTGGAAGATCTCGAAGATCGGCTCCGATGGCTCCGCCCGACAAAAGAGGAGACCCCGGAGCCGAGTGGATACTCTCCAAAGGGGACCGAGATCTCTTCGGGACGAAGTCATCGGAGCCGAAGTCCCCTGAATTCCAGATGGAGCCGAAGGTTTCGCCCGATGCTGATAAGGTGTCGGCTCCAGCCGAGCCGACAAGGCCACAGTAGATCGGGTGTCGGAACCAATGTGCCGAACCCACTACTTTCGGCAGAAAGATCGGCTCCAGCCGAGCGATCTCAGCTCCGACGGAGCCGAGCCACCGGAGGAGGCTTAGATACTGTAGCCTGAACCTCGGAGGCTTGGAAGGTTTACTAGACCCTGTTTTAGAGGGAGAACCTTCTGGCTTAAGTAAGCCACGGAGGATCAATTTATTCCTCCTTTCCTGCAGGACTCTCTGGCTAAAAGAGTGACACAAAGCACAGGAGTCCTGCAGGTGCAAAGGCCCCAGGTAACACAAGAAGTGTGACCGTCTGTCAGAGACATCTTCTGACAGCACGAGTCACACTTCTTGAAGCCTGAGACCTTGCCTTCCTTAGACATAGTCCTAGAGGAAGAAGTCACACACACACCCCAACAATCACGCAATTAATCCCCCAACACACAGACACACAGGTAGGGATTAAGCAATGGGGTCTAGGCCTAATTTAAAACTCTTTAACAATTATGAAAGAATTTAAAACTTTTTAAGTTGAAGGGAAATAGGGTGGGCTGTAGAAACACTACACACTATAACAAGGGGAATAAGGGAGAAATAAATCCCTGACTAAGCTTTTTTTGACAAAATCAACTTACCTCAGCTGGCAAAGGAGACCTCTTTCGCTAAGCGGCAAACGAGATCTGAGGTAGTTCCACCTTGCATCATGGGATATAGGGTTGCCTCGAGCTGGTAAAAGGAGTTCTCAAGTTAAAGCAAGTGCCGAGTCGGAGCCGAGGATCGGCTCCGAACCCATCCAGCAAGAATGAAGGAGAGATTGACAACTTAACATTGAAGTAGTCAGTTTGATACGAACATCGAAAGGTCTGAATACACCCTCAGAAGCCAGTGCCTGTACAGCGGCTCCAGACCCATCCAAGGTAGAGACATCCGCAGGTTCCATAGTCGAAGAAGCATCTCGCGGCATACCGGACTCCGAATGGGTCACAGTAGAGGCCTGCGAATCTGTAGAAGTGAGTAACAGGGGCTGCGAAAGCACCTCACTGAGTACCAGTGGACTGGCGACTAGCTTAACGGAAGTGTCGTCAGCAGTTTTGAACCCAGCGGACTGTCTCTGTCTTTATCTTGGCTGCCGAAGATCGGTAGTCGGATGGCTTACTGAAGCCATTTCAGAATACAGAGAATGAGAGCAAAAGAATTTAGAGACAAAAATAGCCCAATGATGAATAGTTCGCGCATTGAACAAGGCACAAAATCGACAGCGAGGGACGTTGTGGTCTGGGCCTAAACAGCTGACGCAGTAAGAATGAAAATCTCTGTGAGGTATTTGTTTTCCACAGGCAAGACAGTTAACTTTTTCTGACATCGGTTAGAGCAAGAAAAAAGGATCCCCAATGGGGTACTTAGCTTTAGAAGACTTCAGATTTGAAACTCAAAAAATGAAAATTTCAGGTAGCTGCCGACCGGCACTTGCGAACTGCTTTTGCTTCGGCTCCGTGCAAGAAAAGCTGATGTAATGGCTTCGGCTGCATGTTTTATACCCCTGACGACCTAATGTCATGGATGAGGCGACAGCATTCGACACAGAAATACCAAGACTCTGGTATTCGGGCCGACTGAGGGCTACCTGCAGGCAGATAACCCAAGTTTGATGACTGCAACAGTGAAACACGAAGAACACTGTCCATTAATGTGGCAACAGTTAACTCGTGTATTGGGTTTACTGCTTGTCCTTTTCCTTTTGTTCTCTGTATGGGAAAGCACTAATGTAATCTGAAGTAATCCAGTCACCCTTATTTTTCTATGAGAAAAGACACTGATGTAATTTGACAATCTATGGTTGTGTGTGAGAACAGAATGATGAATTGATATGTATATATCTGGAACTAAAACTAGGGTACAGACTTATTCTTGTTTGGTCTTTGCTTAAGATCTAGGTACATCCTGCTCTGCCTTGAATTGGTTTCTCTAGCTTCAGTCTGGTCTAGGGTCTCCCCTGAAAAGGGGCTATTAGTCTAGTGGGACTAACACAGTCAGCAAAGAATAAATAAAATAAAATAAAATGGCTTAGAAGAGTCAAGATTAGTATTTCTTCATTAAGAGACAACTAGGGCATTTCTGTAACTGCCGAGCAAGCTTTCCAGTACACATTCTATCTAAACAGCTGACTATTACATTCACATTCTCTGTGCATTAGTTGGAGTCATGCATTTTTAATCTGTACTGACAATGGGCAGGATTCACGAAGCCTCCGTGTAAGAGTTATAACTCGTACACGGAGGCTGCAGTTAAACGGAGTGATGTCAGCATGCTCTGCATATTCATGAGAGCATGCTGAATCACACTTAAGGCCAACACGGTCCGTGTAAGACAGTAGGGGGCGTGTCTGTAGAACGAGCCCTTTAAGCGGACACGCCCCCAGAAGAGGAAAAGTACCCAAAGTAAACACCCACGACAGAGTCCACGGAAATGTGAATAAACAGAACACAACACATGCCCCCACAGACTATGAACAGAAAACAGATAAATAAACACGTTTTATATATTTTTTAAATTGTAAAATGTTTAACCGTGAGTGCGCCCCCAAACTAGACTTATGAAAAAGCAAAAATAGAGCGTAGAGATGTTGTCTAGGGTGACTAGCCAGGAGTCCTTGGCTAGCATAGGAAGGAGCAACTGGAATGTAAGCATTTTGAATTTTGGCACCACCAGGAAGGTGTTTAGGGATGACAAATCCAGAATAGGGCACCAAGAGTTCTCTTTCCTGGGCACCAGGAACAGCCTGGAGTAGAAACCCTGTCCCTTTGCTCTGTTGGCACAGGCTGAATAGCACTGATACTGAGAAGAGAAAGTACTTGCTTTTGGGCCTCTGTCCACTGGTTTGGAGGAAGGTCTGCCAATCCGCTTGGGGTTGGCAGAGAGTGGAAAAGAGAATCTGTATCCCTGGGATACAATGTTTAAGACCCATCGGGCCTGGGTAATATACTCCTAGTTTTTTGCATGCAGGGCGAGTTTTCCTCCTAGGTGTGCAAGTACTTGGGCATGGCTGGGAAGGATTAAGGACAAGTCATTGTGAACGTTTTCCATAGGGGGGTGGCTTCAAACTCCCAGTTTTTGAGGAGGGAGAACTCCACTGTTTAGATTTGTGCATACCCTGAGACTGTAGTCTTTGTGTTCTGTTGCCCCTGAGTTTGGGCTGAGAAGGTCTGGAAGGGACTGGAAAGGACCATTTTTTAGATGGCCAATGCCTACTGAATCTAGGTGGCTGTACCTGTAAAAAATCTTTAACAGTTTGCATGGATGTAGCTTTTTCCTCCATCTTTTTAAGAACTTCTTCTGCTTTACAGCCAAACCAACATTCTTGGTTTATGGAGCATCAAGTAATTTTGCCTTGACATGGTCTGGCAAGATTTGTTCCTTCAGCAAAGCAGGCCTTCTCAGAACAGACCCAGTGACAGCAGCCCTGCAAGATGCTTCAAGGCATCAAAACCACACTGCAAAGTATGTTTATCAACTTGGTTTGCAGAATGCATTAAGTCTTGTAAGTCCTTATTTTCTGCACTATCAGGAATCAACAATTTTGTTTAATTAGATCAATAATATGCTGCTGGTACTTCAACATGTGAAACTGGCAATTTAAAGCCCTGATGGCAAGAGTTGCAGAGGTATAAACCTTCTTACCCCATCTGTCTAGAGCCCTAGAATCCCTGTCCGAAGGGGTAGGGTTTTTGGCTGTAGAAGCCTTAATACATTTAGGTCCCTGGGAAATGGTCTCTGGATCCGCAGTGAGATTTTTAAAGAGAAATTTGTGAGAGTCAGGTACTCTGTAGTATCTGTCAGGCTTTCTAGGAGCCGGTGGTAAAGTATCAGGGTAAGGCTGGATTCCATGAAGACATCATCTACAATATCCAGGACAAGGGAAATAGCTACAGGCCTATGCTGAGGCAAGTCTAAAAATTCCCCGAGTCTCTTTTTGGACTGTGGGTAATCCTGGCATTCCCAGCGGAAATGCTCTCTTAGGGTATGCAAGGTTTCACTGAAAGAAAAGTCCTCTGGGGGGGGGAGGCTGAGGGAATTGAATCCTCTGCATCTGAGTCCTCATAGGTAGATAAGGGCATGTCCTGGTAATCACAGGGGTCAAAATCATCAGACTCATGGTCTGAAGAATCAGAAGGAAAATCAGTTATTTGCCTTTTAGAGAGAGAAGGCTGGCTTCCCCTAATTAAAGTAATAAGGTCTTCAGCCATTCTAAGCATTTGTTTCTGTGGCATGGGAGCTTGAGAATGTGCTTTGGTCGTCGGTTTCCTAGGTGTAGTGCGAACTCTGGGCCTGAGAAATTCGGTAGATTTAGTCATTAATGAAGTAGTCAGTTTGATACGAACATCGAAAGGTCTGAATACACCCTCAGAAGCCAGTGTCTGTACAGCGGCTCCAGACCCATCCAAGGTAGAGACATCCGCAGGTTCCATAGTCGAAGAAGCATCTCGCGGCATACCGGACTCCGAATGGGTCTCAGTAGAGGCCTGCGAATCTGTAGAAGTGAGTAACAGGGGCTGCGAAAGCACCTCACTGAGTACCAGTGGACTGGCGACTAGCTTAACGGAAGTGTCGTCAGCAGTTTTGAACCTGTGCGGACTGTCTCTGTCTTTATCTTGGCGTTTTTTCGGAAGATCGGTAGTCGGATGGCTTACTGAAGCCATTTCAGAATACAGAGAATGAGAGCAAAAGAATTTAGAGACAAAAATAGCCCAATGATGAATAGTTCGTGCATTGAACAAGGCACAAAATCGACAGCGAGGGACGTTGTGGTCTGGGCCTAAACAGCTGACGCAGTAAGAATGAAAATCTCTGTGAGGTATTTGTTTTCCACAGGCAAGACAGTTAACTTTTTCTGACATCGGTTAGAGCAAGAAAAAAGGATCCCCAATGGGGTACTTAGCTTTAGAAGACTTCAGATTTGAAACTCAAAAAATGAAAATTTCAGGTAGCTGCCGACCGGCACTTGCGAACTGCTTTTGCTTCGGGCTCCCGTGCGGCAAGAAAAGCTGATGTAATGGCTTCGGCTGCATGTTTTATACCCCTGACGACCTAATGTCATGGATGAGGCGACAGCATTCGACACAGAAATCCCAAGACTCTGGTATTCGGGCCGACTGAGGGCTACCTGCAGGCAGATAACCCAAGTTTGATGACTGCAACAGTGAAACACGAAGAACACTGTCCATTAATGTGGCAACAGTTAACTCGTGTATTGGGTTTACTGCTTGTCCTTTTCCTTTTGTTCTCTGTATGGGAAAGCACTAATGTAATCTGAAGTAATCCAGTCACCCTTATTTTTCTATGAGAAAGACACTGATGTAATTTGACAATCTATGGTTGTGTGTGAGAACAGAATGATGAATTGATATGTATATATCTGGAACTAAAACTAGGGTACAGACTTATTCTTGTTTGGTCTTTGCTTAAGGAGATCTAGGTACATCCTGCTCTGCCTTGAATTGGTTTCTCTAGCTTCAGTCTGGTCTAGGGTCTCCCCTGAAAAGGGGCTATTAGTCTAGTGGGACTAACACAGTCAGCAAAGAATAAATAAAATAAAATAAAATGGCTTAGAAGAGTCAAGATTAGTATTTCTTCATTAAGAGACAACTAGGGCATTTCTGTAACTGCAGAGCAAGCTTTCCAGTACACATTCTATCTAAACAGCTGACTATTATATTCACATTCTCTGTGCATTAGTTGGAGTCATGCATTTTTAATCTGTACTGACAATGGGCAGGATTCACGAAGCCTCCGTGTAAGAGTTATAACTCGTACACGGAGGCTGCAGTTAAACGGAGTGATGTCAGCATGCTCTGCATATTCATGAGAGCATGCTGAATCACACTTAAGGCCAACACGGTCCGTGTAAGAGAGTAGGGGGCGTGTCTGTAGGCCGAGCCCTGTAAGCGGACACGCCCCCAGAAGAGGAAAAGTACCCAAAGTAAACACCCACGACAGAGTCCACGGAAATGTGAATAAACAGAACACAACACATGCCCCCACAGACTATGAACAGAAAACAGATAAATAAACACGTTTTATATATTTTTTTAAATTGTAAAAATGTTTAACCGTGAGTGCGCTGCTTATGCTGGCGTGCCCGTACAGCAGCTACAGTTAGCAGTCAGTGGGAAAGCATATAAGAACTAAATATGCAAAATAAGCCAGGAAGCAATAGCGTAGCGGTAGAGATGTTGGCTGAAGAGCAGGCATTCATGGTTCGAGCCCCCACAACACCAATTTTTTTAGCAAAATAAGCAGGAAACAAGTCCCTGACAAATATGTACACATAAAACCACAATTTATGTAAAATGTAATGAAATAGCCCATTTATATTGAAGAAATGTGAGGTAACAAAAGAAAAAAAATGCCAGATGTGCTCATAGCTGAGCTACAGTTTAACAGAGTGAGTGCATCTGCCCGTAGATGAGCAGTGGTTTAACTGGTGCAAAATGAGTGCCCGTAGCTGAGCAGTGGTCTAACACGCTAAATCTATGTGCCCCTAACTGAGCTGAGCGTAATATGCGTGCCGATAGCCAAATGAGGCTTAAAGCAGCGGCCCTCGCTTATGCTGAGCTGTGCACCGCAAACAAGCTAACCGACGGGCAACGCGTTGAGCAAGCCGCATCAAAACTGCCTTTACACAGACACACCTCAGCATGTCTAGACAGTCATGAAAAATAAAAGCAGTGGCCAGGTTCGAACCCAGGATACTATACACCATAGTCAAGGTACAGAACCACTAAGCCATGACAGCAGTACCTTTAAATGCAATAATAGCTAATATATAGGAATGAATACAAACTAGAGCATGGCAATGCAGGTTTACTGAAGTTGATACAATTCCAAAATGGCCAATCACAGATATGTGGGAAAACGGACTATATAAGCCCCATAGGCGGGAATACACAACATAAACGATTGTAGAACTGACCTGCAGGCAGAATGACAGGAGTAGGAGAGGGTAGTTGCTTTCGAGCACAGAGGTGGGGTGTTGAGGAGTCCAGGTACATGGTCTGGCTCCTAGTCCATAATCATGAGGACCAACTCATGCAGGGCCAGGTCCTCTGGGGAGCATACAGGGCCGAGGCGTGGGACCGGTTGGCTCATGATCTCACCAGTGCCACAGGGATTCCAAGGACTGGTGAGCAGGTCTGTCACCACCATGCGGACCTGAAGAGACGCAAGCAGGACCAACTGAACCTTTGGATCCAGGAGGCCCGGCAAACACCCAACGCCCCACTACTGAGTAAGTAACATTTAATTATGTATGTAAGAAATTAAACTAGCTGATATTATGGAGATGTGTATTCCAATATTACTTCATTTATATTACAGCTGCAGGTGTCCGTTCTGCGAACCGCAGAGCCTATGGCGATAGGCTGGTGCGGTTGCGCCACCAGGCAGGTCAGTAATCCACTACCAGTAACTGTAAAGAAATATAAAAGTATGACAGTCAGCAAAAGAGTGCAGTGTAGTCAGTAAGGAATAAAATCTGCAAATAACAGTGTGAAAGTGTCTGCAAGTATTGCTTGATTACAAAAGTGTGTTTCAGCCTGTAAGTTAAACCAAAAAATGAAACTGTCTGACATATTCTGAAATAAAAATGCCCTACCTGTAAGAAAATAGTACACAACCTGCAGCAGGCTGAAAAGTATAGCTGCAGAAGATGATGAAATCACATGAGTGAAATATATCCCTGTGGAAATACTGAAACATGACAGAAGTGAGACTGCTGGAAAGGATTGTAATAACTACAGGTAAAACATGTCAATAAAGCCTAAAAGTAAGTACCATCCTGAATAGTAAAATGAAAGCAAGTGAGAGAGTGTGAGAAAGTGTCATGAATCCAGCAATACAGTAGTAATAACCCCTGAATAAAGTATACTGCAGTCAAGACAGAATGAAATGCATGTGAGATTCAAAACCAAACAGCGAAATCTGTTCAAAGTGTTGCTGCATCTGGAATGTGTATCCCAAAATCTGGATATGTTGCTCTCAGTCTGCAATATGCAGAAAGGATGATTGTCTGATATACCAAACATCCACACTTGTCTACAGCTATATAAAGCAAATGTAGCAGGATGATGTAGCTGAACAAAGCTAGATATAAATGTGTATGAAGAACAATAAAATGTATATTGATGTTGCAGTAACAGTCCTATCACCAAGTTGAAATAGTTATCATACAGGAAACTGTAGTTAGAACAGTAGTGTGTATATAACTGTAGCTATTAGAAATGTACAGCATATGTATTGTTATTCGAAGGTGTTAATATTACTTTCTTTACCCCACCCTATAACCACATATAACCCATTCCACATGAAAATGGTATGCGCAATCACAATTAACACCCCTGGACTTTTGTCCTGTTGGGTCATATATATTTGCATGTCCGTTGATGCATCTGCCCTGTTCATACATCCACACCTGATGGCCTGTTGCCATCAATTAACCTTGCATGTTGTTGGACTGCGTATTTCTGTTCAAATTATGCATGTGTTATGCACGCTGTTCAATGGTGTGAATATCTGGATGTTTGGTTAATGGGAATACTAATGCATGCTGTTACAACTAATTGTGAATGGTATTATATGTCACTAACCCAAACTGTCATGACATAATGCAAAACATACGACGACAGGGAAGGCGGGTTCCAGCGGACCCACCTCTCCCACCTCAGCTGGCGAGTGCACCTGGCACTAGTGCCGAGTCCGGACCCTCCTCCGGTGGCCCTGTGCCACATGTGGGTGGAAGCGCTGCAGGGGATGGGTCTCGCCCCCCCCCTCTGCAAGTGTGGCCGGAGGAGAACCACCACTCACCCTCCGTAGCGTCCGGACTGTGGTGCGTAGGGAGATTCGGGACTCTGTTCTCGAGCCCCTACGCCAGCTCGAGGCACGGGTGGCGCAACTAACAGGCATGCCTGTTGCCCAGCCTACACAGCCCCCAGCACAGCCCCGTCCTGGGCAGTGAAGGAACAGTGGCAACTGCCTATGGGTGGGGATATCAGTTCCACTGTTGCCATCTGTGGGCTCATGGGCTCTGGATATCCAAACCTCCGTCCCCGCCAATTGTGTATCCCCCACACGTGTCATACACTGCCCCTGTATGCATCTTGTTTGTCTTGTCTGTTTACCTACCCAACCTACCTCCCCAGCTGTACCGACTTCCTTCACCTGACATACCACTCTCACCTGAAAAAAAAAAAAAAAAAGGGCACTCTGTACCCACAAAAAATTTACGCCCCATACATAGCTGCCCATTCCGCACACATGTCTGCTGGACATGGAACCTATCATTTACAATTGGCTGTACAACAAGTATTATTGTTGTCCTGACACCTCTCTCAGGGGTGGAAGGTTTCAAATGTCACACCAAATTACATACATATGCACAGCTGTTGCTGATGAAGAAATGGGCAGCTATGGGCCTTACCTACATCCTTCCTGCACATCCCAAGCTTGTTTCCCTACTGTCTTACCCTCTTTGTGACCCCTTTTTCACCACTTTCCTGTCTCCCCATTTTCTTTTCTTTCAAAGAAAATAGCACGGGTGTGCGCCAGAGTAAGCACCGTTAAGCGGTTGTAAGCAGGTGTGCGCTTGTGTGCACGGAGCTAAACGCCAGTGCGCATATGGTGAGCTCACAAACCAGCGCTAACCCGGTTACAACTGCTTAAAAGTGCCTTAGTCACTTTGATTGACAGGTCCTGTACTCAGTTCAAAAGCAAAATAAAATCCCACTGTCAGTCCCGAACCCAGGACCTTGGAAACGCTAGTCTGTACGACCTACCACTAAGCCATGACTCATACAAAAACATTGTGCTAAAATAAATATAACATGTAATAGTAGGGATGAATGTAAAGGGAATATAGGATGTGTAGTACACAAAGCATGTCATTTAAAATTACTGTCAAAACTACTGGATTTCCATAATAGTAGTGTGTGAACAGAAACAGCCATGCTAGTTGGCAGCTTGTAGATAATAAGGTCAGTTAAAGTACATATATAAATGTATGTATATGTACATATATATATATAAATATATATCTATATATAGTTGTAGGAGTCAATGTGCATACACACTTGCTACAGGGAACATGAGAGAGGAATGAGGAATGGAGAAATGTGAATATACAACACAGCCTGAATCATGAGAGAGATACTAACCTTTACACTCACAGAACACTGTCCACAGCATACCAGCATGGTCCCTGCCCTCACAATCTGAAAGGGCAACGCCTATCCCACATACCCTTTTATAGCACTGACCTGAAATCACAGTGAGAACTGCAATCAGTACACAACTGACTGTATGCAATTAGCAAATGCTGGCTTACAATTGGTGCAGAGGCCATCACATGGACCTATGCAGATACCTACAAAAGCATCCAGTGCTAACACTCCCCACATGCAATACATTCATTGCATTGTCTGTAAGCAGACAGAGGGAGAGCGAGAAGTGAGAGAGAGAGAGAGCAAAAAAAAAAAAAATTAGACACTGTGACTCTGTCACCCGAAGCTGTCAGCACTGACAGTAGCAGCAGCAAGCAGAAGCTGTGGTAATGCAACCAGCTGCGACAAACACAGGTAAGGCAAAGTAGCAGGTTAATAGTGTGCATACTGTGAACCCTCCAAATGTGTTATAGGTCTGTATCCATAGGTATGTCCATGTGATATATTGTGTGTACGTAGTTCCACCAAAAGGGGATGACCATACATTACATGTCAATCAGTCTTAGGCCATGATCCTGGCAGCAGTTGTCTGTGCCTTCCCCCAGCAATGGCTGTAGTGACTGCTTTGAAAGGTCAGCCAGGTTCAAAAGTCAGGATCAGCCCATCCCAAAGGCACACTGGCTGGGAACAAGTGTCTGCAGGTACCCGATATCACTGCATATGCATCCCATACTGCATAATTCCATAGCTTAGCAGACCAGGCCCGTTATGCATATGATGTGGTAATTCCCATGGTCAGTCGAGGTGCCCCCGTAGTGGTGTGGGACCACTGTTGCTGTATGCCACTGTCCAGGTACATATCCTGTAGTACGGCCAAGATAAATTATCAGTGTTATATACGGTTGTATGTCCTCTCGGAGTGCCGGTAGCACACATCCAGGGATACCACGAGGTCACAGTGATGCTGTGTGTTCTTCTCTGCTGAGAGCGGCCCTCACCTGGACATGTGAGATGATAGGGAGGTTACATCCAGCTGTGATAAATATTTCAACTGGTGGGGGAGAAGGAGGGGGGATACGTGCACCGAACATGTCTGCAAGATTGTTGCCAATATCCGTGTGTTTGGTGAATGTTAAGTAGGTGTGTATTAACACAGAGCATATCTGAGGCATGTGGTCCATATGTGTAACATAACTGAAGAAGGCCTTGTGGTCATCCATAGTGTTTGTGTCCATTTCCCTCCCAGAGCAGGCCGTGGCCGTTGTTATGATGGACCGTAGCGTAGTACCAGTACTGACCACAGATGCCTTCCCTTAATGTGAATGTGCTCTGTCCTGCAGTAGCCTCCTGCTATTGTTATACAATCTGCCTCTGTCTGGGGTCCACCGGACAGGATGCCTAACCTTTGTGCATAGGGTCTGGGTTAGAAATGTGTGTGCAAGTTCCATGCAATCTGTGGCATGTCCGTGGTAAGCATTTGCAAAGGGGTCAGCAGTGTGGCTTGTGGCTTCCACTGGCCCAGTGTGCTGCATGGATACCATCTCAGTCCCAGCAAGTGAATAACTGTCTAATCACATACATATCAAAGTAGTCTACTGTGCTGGTGGTGGTGGTGGGATATGTATATCCAGGCCGAGTAACTTCTGTCCACATCACAGTAGTGGACGGTGTCCCACATACAGTACCTTGGGATGAACCCCCAGAGTGAGGTTGTGCATTGCACCTGTCAGTGTGTGCTGACCGATGGGGCATGCTACTATGTTGTGTGGAAAGTGGCAGGTATTGTTGCACAGGTGCTGGCTGAGCACTGATATCTAGCCATGTACCTGTGTATCCACCACGACACACGCACATGCAACATATGGGAGTAGTAGTATATCACTACACATGAGTATCATGTATAGTATGTGTGCCATATATTGCTGACATGGTCTACTGATATCCTGTTTGTGTTCTCTTCCAGGGAGATGGCGCGACAGTGTAACCCCGCCTACTCTGTGGCGGAAGATGAGGAGATCCACCAGAGCCTGGTGCGGGAGTATGACATCCTGTTTTCCCGCACCAGTCAGAATCAGCAGGAGAGGGCCGCACTGTGGCAAGACCTTGTCCGTAGGGTAAATGATATTGGCACGCATAACAGGACATATGAGCAGGTACGACATCACTGCAGTGATTTAATCTGAAGTGTCCGGCAGCGTGCATCAGATATCCACAGGCAACAGGTCGCCACAGGAGGTGGGGTGGCCACACATCCCCCCCTCACCAGACTGGAGGGGCTACTCCTAAGTGTTGTGGCTCCAGCCCCGGAACACCAACAGCAGTACACCTGCATTATGATGGACGCTGGTTCCACACAGCAGCACGACATGGAGCGTGCAGGTAATATGCCATATGTACACTTGACTGTTCTGTACAATGTATCATATGCAATATCAATGGCACAGTTGTGCCCACTGACATTAATCTCATCATTTCTGCAGGTCCCTCCAGGGTTACAGCAAGGCAGGCCATCCATGCTGGTGAGTGTGTTTAACAACCTATAATAGTCCTGATAATGCTAGTAACAGTAGTGTAACTCAGTAGTGCTCTGTGTGTATACTGCGGGGTGTGCATGTGTGCAGGTGTGCCTGTGCCCACATGTGCATGTGTGCAGGTGTGCCTGTGCCCACGTGTGCATCTGTGCATGTGTGCCTGTGTCCACGTGTGCATGTGTGCCTGTGTCCACGTGTCCACGTGTGCATGTGTGCATGTGTACACGTGACCATGTGTGCATGTGTACACGTGGCCATGTGTGCATGTGTACACGTGACCACGTGTGCATGTGCCCATGTGTGCATGTGACCACGTGTGCATGTGTCCACATGTGCATGTGTCCACGTGTGCATGTGTCCACGTGTGCACGTGTGCATGTGTGCCTGTGTGCATGTGTCCACGTGTGCATGTCTGCATGAGTGCCTGTGTCCATGTGTGCATGTGTGCATGTGTCCATGTGCCCATGTGTGCATGTGTGTATAAGTGCATCACTGGTAACCATGTCTGGAGACTGTAAACTGTGTTTCCTGTCTTCCTCCCACAGGTTCTGGGGCTGCTCTGGTGACCTGCAGCAGGGAACCTGAATCCTGTGCCACGGCTACTGGTAATGATGATATTTGTGTAATGGTACAGGAAGGTGTGTCAGGGTCTGCCATTGGTCAGCCAATTGACAGTACACAGCTGTCAACCCCATCATTGCACAGTCATCCTGCCTGTACATCCTTTGTCACCATTGTCCCTAGGTGATGGACAGGATACAGCGGGCATAGACCAGGGTAATGTGGTACCTGTGGCACATGTGTCCCCACACAGCAGCCATGGGCAGGGTCCTCCGATGGTACCACACAGACAGTTGCCCATGGGTTCTCGTGGGAGCATCCGTGGGCGTACTGCCTCTGGCCGACGTGCCCAAAGAGGTCTGTCAACCTCAGCTATGTTTCGGACTGTCATGCAGGCACAGTCACGTATGGAAAGGTACACCAGACAGGGTCTGAGGGAGCCGAGAGCATGTCGCACAGCCACGACAGACAGTATGCGTGACATTGCGAATGCTATCCGTAACTTCACCGATGTCATAGACAGACGTTGTGGAGACATATTACAGCAGTTCCACAACCAGATGTCCATGAGCCAGGGCAATGGTGGGCGTTTGCAGCTTCGACGTGGCCGTATGCCGGCAGCAGCAGCAGCTGGCAGTCGGTGCGGACAACAGGCTCACGCGACGCTTCATAGTGCCAGCAGCAGCCCCAGCAATGCTGGGTCTGTGCTGTCATCGGAACGCCCCAGGAGACCACGTGCACATGGCTCTGGACAGTCCCAACAGGGACTTGTGTCCAGTCAACACACTCCCGCTTCTGATGACAGTACCCAGTCTGGCTTTGTACTGGATACGGTCCGTAGCACCCTGCCAGGCACAGGTACCGTGTCCGTGCACACAGACACTGATCTGTATGGCCTGCCAGGTGCAGTCTGTGGCTGTCCACAAACCCCTGTATATGGCAGCCATGAGGTGGAACTGTGTGCGTGCATACACACATGGAAATGTTAACACCTAGGGCAACCACATACACGCACACACTGCACCAACACTGCCCCACCCTGTAATGCTGCCCCTCACCAACACACATACACACACATGTCAATTGGTGGTATCAGTGGCTGACTCAGGCATACCTAATCCACACCCTGTGCATATGATGACACTGTGCCACCTCCTGCAATCTCCAACATCATTGCGGGAACAGGTAAACACGTTGCTGATGCACAGAGTGACTACATAGAAGTGTATTAGTAGTATCATGTTGGTAACAGTACAGTGTGCTGCTATGACTGTGTGTTTATCCCAGCATGCCTGCTGCAGTAACTGTATGAATGTCCTGAATTGTTATCTGCACCCATAGTACATACCAAAGTATAACAGCTGCACATAATTGCATGCCGGTGGTAAGGTTGTCAACAGATAGCCGCATACATGGGTAGCACAGGGGGAAAGCTAACGCAAGTAGTGATATGCAATGGTGGACATGTACAGTAATGGTTCATAGGTTCATAGGTTGGTACTAGGCTATCAGCCCTAGGGCCTATACAAGCCTAGCCATAACAATTCCCTGGCTATTTCTTCCCACATTATTTACTTTCCTGGACCCCTGTCTAGCAGGGCGACTGACGTGATCCCTGGGGAGAATTTCCTTTCTCCCATCCAATCGTCAA
The DNA here is from genome assembly GCF_019279795.1 of Protopterus annectens. NCBI lineage: Eukaryota > Metazoa > Chordata > Ceratodontiformes > Protopteridae > Protopterus > Protopterus annectens. Next base: position 935,974,149 of record NC_056732.1, on the reverse strand, counting down.
GGTTCTTCTTGAAGAGGTCCAAAGAGTCACTCTGCTTGACATGTATGGGCAATCTATTCCAGAGTCTGGGGAGTCTCTGGGTCAGGAACCTATCCCTCCAGCATGTTTTGTTTATTGTGATAACAAGGTTTAGATCCCTGGAGCGTGTAGCTCTGAGGGATTGGGATTTCTTTAAGTGTAGCATGTCCAACAGCTCTGGGTTTGACATGGCCTTGTATGTTAAGCAGAGATCGCCTCTGAGTAGACGATATGCACGACAGAGTATAGCTGGAGTTTTTAAGGCGGCCAGCGAGGGCATCTGCTTTAGGCCTGTGATTCTTTTAGTGAGGTATTTCTGAGGCCTTTCCAGTTGTTGCAGATGTCTTGAGAGGTACATACCAAATGGGGCACTGTATTCTATAATGGGTCTAATGAGGGATGAGTACAGTGGGACAATGACCTCCTTTTTTCTGGATGAAAAGCCCTTCGTGATGAGGTGTGCCACACAGAAGGATTTCCTGACTGTTGTGGTGATGTGGTTATCGAAGGTGAGACCACTGTCCACCTGTGTCCCTAAGTCTCTTATCACACTTTCTGTGTTTAGTGTACTGCCACCTATATGGTAATTCATGGATAAATGTTTTTTCCCAAAGGGGATAACAATACATTTCCTGGCATTGAGCTTGAGCCCATGGCTCTGGCACCAAGCATCTGTTTGGCCCTTTTGTAGAGTATCCACATCATTTGGGGATTCAATAATGGCTCCCAGTTTGCAGTCATCTGCAAACTTTGTTAGCCAGTGTCCCTTAGTGTTGACCTGTACTTCAGAGAAGTAGATGCCAAACAAGAGTGGCCCCAGGACTGAACCCTGAGGTACTCCACTTGTCACTTGTCTGGAACTGGATTTGGAGTCGGCTACTTTTACAGTGTGGGTTCTATCAGTAAGCCATTTAGCAACCCATTGGGTGACAGGGATTAATGCCCAACTTAGTAAGTTTATCTATGATTCCAGAGTGGGGGATGGTGTCAAAGGCCTTGGCAAGGTCTAGATAGGCTGTGTGGACCACCTTACCCTTGTCCATGGCTCTGGAAACTGATTCAAAGAAGTCAATCAGGTTCAGGAGACAAGATCGGCCCTTCACAAACCCAAACTGGGTGGGGTCCAGTGTTTGAAGGTTGCCAATGTCTTTGTTTATAAGTTCCATGATAATACGCTCCATGGCCTTGCAGATAAGGCTTGTCAGACTGATGGGACGGTAGTTTCCGGGATCCAAAGTGGATCCCCCTTGTGGATTGGGATAACTGTAGCTCTGCGCCACTCAGTGGGCACGAAACCTGAGGTGAGGCTATGATTAAACATGACACTTAGGTGAGGTGCCAGTTCATATTGTAGTTCATGTAGTACACAGCCCGGGATGTCATCTGGTCCCATGGATGCTGTATTCTTGGCTTTAGAGAGTGCGTTTTGTACCTGTGTGGCTGTTATTACTGGAATTTGGCAATTTTCTGGTATTGAGATGGGCCATTTAGGGGGTGAAGTTGGCAATGAATCGATCTGCCAGGATATTGGCAATATCCTTCGGATCAGTATATTTAATGCCATTCTGTTTTAGCTCAGAGCAGATCTGAGCATTGCCATTAAGATTCTTGACATAGTTATAGAATGCTTTGTGGTTGTCTTTGGAATCTTTGGCAATTTTATTTTCGTAACTAGCTTTGGAGGATTTTATGAGGCATCTCAGTTTCTTACTGAGGCTAGTAAGGGAGTTTTTTGCATCCTGGGATTTTCCTCTTTTCTGCAAAAGTTTCTTCCTTTTGTTGTAAAGTTTGTTTATGGCAGGGGACCACCAGATTGGCTTCCTTTTTTGGATGAGAGCATTTTGGTTCTATTTGGGATGGCACGATTCATGCATGAGTGGATGTGCTCAGACAGTGCCTTAGTGTAGGATTCAGCAGTTGAACTTTCAGTTCCGTCTGCATGGGTGTCATGAAGTTTGTCACTTCTGACTTGAGTAGCATGAAGTTGGCTTTGGAGAAGTTTTTATGGTAGTTTCTTTACTGGGGTGGGGTGGGGGTGGGATGTGGATGTTAAGGGTGATTAGCTTATGGTCAGACCTGACTAACGAGGGGGTGACCATAGGTATGGAGCATTGATTTCCCATGTTGGTAATGACCAGGTCTAGGATATTGGAGCCCCTGGTGGGACTATGGATTAGTTGATCCAGGGCTGGAATTTATGAATTCCAAGAACCGCTAGCAAAGGTGTTGGGACATGAGTAGTTTTCCCAGTTAATGGCAGGGTAGTTAAAATCACCCAGTATTAGGGTGTTTGGTGCTATCTTAATATTTTCCAGTATGTTTAGAAAGGTGTAGTGAGAATCTTGGGGTATGGTGGGGGATCTGTAGCAAGCTACAATTTGGATTGCAGTCTTACCTAGTGTTAGTTGCACTTGGAGAATTTCAGACACATTGTGTTGGCCAACTAGTCTTGTGGTGTGAATATCCTTGGTGAATATCGACACTCCTCCACCTTTAGTGTTTTGATCCTGGTTTGGTGGCCGAAAAGTGTGGTAAGAGTTGTAGCCTGGTATTGCAGGGGTGCTCTCTGGAGCCTTGAACCAGGTCTCAGTTACTGCACAGATATCGATGTTCTCCATTTTAAGGAGTGCCTCGAGAGTGCATTTTGAGGTTTAAACTTCTAGCATTGAGTAGCATTACCTTCAGATTTTGCATGCTTGTACCTGTTACGTTGGTGGTTTTGTCCTTTGAAGTTTGCCTAAAAAAGGCACTATAGGGGTGGCAAGAGCCTTAGCCAGTAACCTGAATCCCAGGGGCAACAGGTGCAGACCATCTCTGGCAAAGCATCGTGGTCTGTCAATCATGTCATCCCAGGCAGACAGATACTGGATCCCCTTTGAATGACACCATAAGCTTAGCCAATTGTTGAAGTCAATCATTTTATCCTTATATTGTGGTATCATTCTGGGCAAAGGCAGGATACTACTCAGGGCTAGGGTCATACCTGCCTGGGCCACATGATCCGAGAGCTCTTCCATGTCTCTTTTCATGTAGTTCAGGGAGGTACGTCTCAAGTCATTCACTCCAACATGGACAATGACAGGGTCATATTTGTACTTGTTGTGGAGTGACTTGAGTGCATGCGTTATGTGGCGGATCCTGGCACCCGACAGGCAGCTGACTGTAATTTTCTCCTTATTCAACCTGGTGAGAGGGACATCAGTGTGCCGGACTATAGAGTTGCCCAGTTGCCCACAACGACTATGCCATGTGGATGATGGCACATGTAGATATGTGTGCAGTACCAATGTAATCCAAATCACAAATAAGTATGACATAATATCAGTTCTACCATGGGCATCTGCGCTGCGTATTCCTGGGTACATGTTGATAGTGCCTACATATTTGCATGGTTACTTACTGTTATTGTTACCCCTTCTTTGTTGTATAATGCACTACTTCCAGCCCTGTTTACTGTAGCTTTGTTTGCATGCATGTTCGCTAGTTCCCTGGAACACTGCTTACACCTGCAATGCAGAGTTACAGTGCTTCTGTAGACTTCTAGTGACATCTGCATAGCGTACGATACGTATGTCAACTTTACACATGACAGAACGTCACTGTCTGTCCTGTACGCATGTACGTTGCCTGTGACACATTGCACATGTCTTACCTGGCATTTACCCGTGTGCAGTCATATATGTCAGTGCTATGAAACAGTAGCGGTACACCCACACATACACACCTTCAGTATGTTGTTCCCCATTGGCCCTATGTGTTGGTACTCACCATGGCAATCACACTATTAGGGTAGCATGTGCAAAGGTAACCTGTGAATCGCCTCTATGGTCCAGTTGTGGTTTATGTGAGTCATGTGTCAATGTCACAGCTGCCACATGTATGCAGTCAGCCATCACCCTTGGCCAGGAACGTACAACACATGTGTGGGATGCCACCACACAGCCAATCTGGGGACTGGTCTCTCTGAACCCAGTAATGCCATACCCTGTCAGGTGGCATGTCATATATACTACATCCTGGACAAACGTCAACCCCAATCCCTGCTGCTACTATTGATAATACCTCTGAAGATGTTCCTGATAGTTTTGACCAGTTCTTTACTGAGACATTTCAGGCCCTAGCTAGCCATCTACCTCCTAGCTCCCCTGGTCCTGAAAGTAGCACCCCTAGAAAACTACTTGCGTTCAGCTGCCAACCAGTCGCCACACCTTGATTGAAACAGTGAAACCCACTACACTTTCTGCCAATCAACTCCCTGCCGAGTACCTATCAAAACCAGATGATGCTATTGCTTACCCCGTCTCAAAAGTAATCAAAGGAACCATGGTAGAATCTAACTTTCCCACCATCTGGAAAATGTCATATGTAATCCCACTTCACAAAGGAGGCAGCTCTACTGAATTCTCCAATTATAGGCCAATAGCTATACTCTCTCCACTTGCAAAGATTATGGAAACTTTCGTCATAGACAATTCATGCACCACCTAATCCAAAATCGCATTATGGCAGACACTCAGCATGGCTTACGCCCTCATCACAGCACTACTTCAGGCCTCCTAGCCTTTACTAACACCATAAACCATACTTGCAACACTAATTATATATCCTCAGCCCTCTTTTCGGATCTTTCCAAGGCATACGATATGGTTGATCACCAACTTGTACTCCACACCCTGCAAACACTGTCTAGATACTGGAGCCTTCCAATGGTTTCAATCCTACCTGCATGGTCGACAGCAGGCTGGCCTCTGGCAGAACAAACTCTCTAACCTTCTACCTAACACCCTCAGAGTACCACAAGGCTCTATACTAGGGCCCTTGCTGTTCTCCATCTTCATTAACAACCTTTATACTGTCATCCCAAAAGTCAGCTGTATCCAATAAGCTGAAGACTCTACTCTGATCTGCTCAGCCACATCTCCAGTAGAGTTATGGTCAGCTACCCAGACCACCTTTAATACAATAGAAAACTGGCTTTCTGAACATCGTCTGATCCTAAATCCCAAATAAACTAAACTGCTGTTATTTCACCAACACGTAGGTCTACCACTTTCACCATTACCATAACATCAACTGATGGCACAATAATCTCCCCTGACCCATCTCCGAAACTATTAGGTGTCATCATAGACAATAATCTCAAATGTGACCTACATGTTAACCAGATTATCAAAGCCATCAATAGAAAACTAGGGTCACTTTACAGAATTAAAGCCTTCCTAGCCCCTCCAGCTAAAGGTGCCATAGCTCGCTCACACCTTGTTTCAACCCTTCTGTATGCATCGCCTCTACTCTCGAATATGAACAAGACTGTCCTTAACAAACACTCAATTTGCTACAACCACATTGCCAGGTTTGACACTGGGCTGCCTTTTAGGACACATCATTGCATCAATCTAAATTAGCTTGGTTGGCTTGCAATACCCAGCCTAATACAGTATAACCAACTGATTATGGCCTATAAAATCCTCTATAATCCAGACAATACTCCTGCACTTCAAATATTATCACCCCCTATAACAATCCTAGACCGCTTCGATCCTCTAACAAATTACTACTTCAGACTAGCAGGTTTAATAATACAGCTGGTGATTCTCTCTTTGCAAACCCTGTAAGTAGATCCTGGAACTCACTTCCAGCTGATATTACCCTACTGTCCACCTTAGGTCAATTTAACAGTAGACTCAAACAACATTTGTCACTTAACTGGCTATGTCAATGTATCAAGCCTGGCTAACTTTCGAGTGTAAAATCTGTGAACCACTTTACTGTGTAATTTTAATTTAATCCTGACTTGTGCTCAGGACTAACATTAACCTGTGGAACATGTTTGACTTGCTTACTTATGTAATCTCTGTAAATAATCTGTTTGTAATATGTAATGCTAGTATTATGTAATGCTGTATCTGCTACCCTCGTAGCTTGTCTCCACGGGCCTCCCTAGAAATGGACATGCATCCAGTCGGACTATCCCAGTCAACAAATGTAGGATAAATAAATAAATCAATAAAATATATTACAGTGACTACAATACAAGTCAGACATTGACACGCACTGACAGCATGCTGAACACACTGGGGCATACGTGGGGACTCAGAATAGCAGCCTGCCTGGGCATCACACACCTCCGCAGCTGGCACACAGGCATATGTTCCGTCGGAACAGAGCACATGCCACACACGGCACACACATCCCCTGTGCCACACACTCACAGCCTGTAGGGCTACACAACACACCTGCTACAGACGTGTCAGGTACCTGTCTTGTGTGCTGCACTGGGGTCCCGCTCAACAGGCTGTATCTGGTGAAGGTCACAGTGATATGCCTCAGGGGCACTATGGTCCACCACAGCACACATGCATACAGGTCAGTCAGAGGCATGGACAGATATGACTCACTCATTGACCATGCCAGTATGGCTGCCTGAGACATACCTCCCTGGACTACATGATAGGGAACATAGAATGGATCTCTCAGCATGTGGCACAGGCCAGTATGAGCCTGATGTTGGTTGCCAACATACCCTCACCAGGTATTCTACCACTATATGTGGGAAGGGTGTTGTATGTCTACATTATGCTCAGTTTCCCTGTCATTCATAGGGTATCCACTGGCTGTCAACGTGTGCTTACATGCTAGGGAAGCCACAATGATGTGCAAGGGTCATCTTGCACGTGACACCCATGGCCCGATGTATAATGGCAAAGCTCCTTGGTACACACATACTGCCTTATGCTGCAGGACATGGTTTGCATAGCGACCTCCGTGGGTATCACACAGGTTAGGACACTAACAGTGCTGCTACACAACAACAGCAGTGTACACCGGAAGATGCATGCACCAGACACTGCCCTCAGCACGGTGAACTGCAATGTCTGTGCAGTACCAGATTAATGATTCATGGCTCACAGGTGTTACCCATCACTGACAGGTTATGCCCCATACCATGCCTGTCGTCCCCTACACATGTAACACACATGGATAGGGGGGTGGTATCCCAAGGTAACACAGATACACACACCTCCAGGTTGTTGGCACAGCACAAACCATCAGGGCCTACTCATGTGCAGCTAACAGTGTGTCGGACTGCCATCTGGTTCACAGCCTGGCACACACAACCCTCCCATACACAGGAAGACCACCTATCCCCCATAACAACACTGGCAATATGACAGTCTCAAGAACTGTGTTTATATGGCCGGACTGCATCCAGCCAAACATTGTGTGTGAGCATTACTGTAGCTACAACACACTAGTTGAAGGGTTTACAGCATGTGGTCACCGAATTGCAGTGGAATGACATGTTACCACTACCACAACAGGTGGGAACATGCAGCACCTGTACATAGACTACATGTACACTATATGGCCCAGACCAGATGTGTATCCCCCTGCTGTAGGTCTTTCACCATAGACACCCACACTGTATAGAGACATACCACGTGCGGACCCTGCACAGTAAGACACAGTCATATTGGTATACATTGCAAATACCATTTATCCACTCGAAGCATGTGTCAGACATGGTAACTACTGCAGGTCACAGGTATTTATGTGTATGTGTCACACCCATACATCATAGTGCAATGCCATTGCTGGTTTAGGCAATGGCATGCATTGTTATGTACAAACACCCACACAAGGTCATACTGTGTGACACAACCACATGTGACAGTTGTGGGTTACCAAAACATACCTCTCTGTACTCTGACAATGGTAATAGACACAGTAGCAGAGCACACTATTGGCATTACTAGCCAACTAGCACTGTTTGGCTGTGCTGATAGTGTGGTGACATCCCCTGTGTTTACTGGGGGAGTATGCAGCATCTGGTGTATTGTAGTATTTGCCAAAAGGATCTGTTTGCTCACACTTGCATTTACACACACCCTACTACCCCCACACACATGCACACTTGCCATTTGCAGGATTCATTCCCCTACCTAACTAAGTCATGACACGTGAGAGAGACGCATTAGCAAAGCACTATTCGGTATACTAGATAGTTCCTCTTCTCTGGCTATACTTATAGGATGCTGACAACATCAGTATTTTGAAAGGGTAATGTGCATCAGGTAGTGTGATCTCCTGATTGCCAAAACTAACATGTTTTTCATACGGAAATGCACACACACAAACTCCCCACATCCAAACACACACACATGCCATTTACAGGTTTCAAACTCCTACCTAACTACATTACGATATTAGGGAGAAACGCATTAGCAGAGTGCGCTATTCACATTACTGGGAGGCTTCCCTTCTCCTGCTGTACTTATAGGGTGCTGACATCATCTGTGTTTAGAAAGGGAGTGTGCATCCTGTAGTGTGTTCTCCTAGTTGCCAAAAGGGACATTTTCCTCACACAAATTTGCACACACACAGTAACCCCCCTCATCCAAACACACACACTTGCCATTTGCAGGATTCAAACCACTACCTAACTATGTTATGACACTCGAGACGGACGTATTAGCAGAGCGCTATTCGCATTACTGGGAGGCTTCCCTTCTCCTGCTGTACTTATAGGGTGCTGACATCATCTGTGTTTAGAAAGGGGAGTGTGCATCCTGTAGTGTGTTCTCCCAGTTGCCAAAAGGGACATTTCCCTCACACATATTTGCACACACACTAACCCCCCCATATCCAAACACACACACTTGCCGTTTGCAGGATTCAAACCACTACCTAACTATGTTATGACACTCGAGACGGACGATTAGCAGAGCGCTATTCGCATTACTGGGAGGCTTCCCTTCTCCTGCTGTACTTATAGGGTGCTGACATCATCTGTGTTTAGAAAGGGAGTGTGCATCCTGTAGTGTGTTCTCCTAGTTGCCAAAGGGACATTTCCCTCACACATATTTGCACACACACACTAACCCCCCTCATTCAAACACACACAGTTGCCATTTGCAGGATTCAAACCACTTCCTAACTATGTTATGACACTCGAGACGGACGCATTAGCAGAGCGCTATTCGCATTACTGGGAGGCTTCCCTTCTCCTGCTGTACTTATAGGGTGCTGACATCATCTGTGTTTAGGAAAAGGAGTGTGCATCCTGTAGTGTGTTCTCCCAGTTGCCAAAAGGGACATTTCCCTCACATATTTGCACACACACTAACCCCTCATCCAAACACACACACTTGCCATTTGCAGGATTCAAACCACTACCTAACTATGTTATGACACTCGAGACGGACGATTAGCAGAGCGCTATTCGCATTACTGGGAGGCTTCCCTTCTCCTGCTGTACTTATAGGGTGCTGACCTCATCTGTGTTTAGAAAGGTGTGCATCCTGTAGTGTGTTCTCCCAGTTGCCAAAAGGGACATTTCCCTCACACATATTTGCACACACACACTAACCCCCCTCATCCAAACACACACACTTGCCATTTGCAGGATTCAAACCACTACCTAACTATGTCATGACACTCGAGACGGACGCATTAGCAGAGCCGCATTACTGGGAGGCTTCCCTTCTCCTGCTGTACTTATAGGGTGCTGACATCATCAGTGTTTAGTAAGGGGAATGTGCATCCTGTAGTGTATTTTCCCAGTTGCCAAAAGGGACATTTCCCTCTCACAGCCTTTCACACACACAAACCCCACTCACACACACACACACACACACACACACACACACACACACTGAGCATTTGCAGGATTCGAACCCCTACCTAACTATATTATGACACTTGTGAGAGACGCATTAGCAGAGCGCACTATCCGAATTACTGGGCATCTGTTCTGCACCTGTAGTATTTCTAGGGTGCTGACATCTTTATTTCTACAGAGGTATGTAGATGTAGTACTACCTGTCAGGTGGGGGATAGCATATATATGCATTTGCAGCCACCTACGTCAGGGTCAGATATGCACATTGCACTGGCAGGTTATGTTCTATACCATGCTTTGGGACCACAGGACCTGTAACACACAACACAACCAGTCCAGAACACCACACCCACATCCAGGACACACACTTAGCTTCCCTGGGAACAGTGCCAGGATATGCAGGTATTCACATACACCACTCCAGTTGTTAACATCAGGTACAGGCATATTGTGTGTGAGAACTACTCAGGCCTCTACCACTTTACCCTACAGCCACTACAATTTGTGGGTCCATGTGCTATGGCAGAACCACACACCACAGCCACATGGGTGAATACATATTGCACCTGTCCATCTGCAATGTGGGTACTCACTGTTCCACACCAGAGGTAGACCACCATTGTTGATATCTGACCATACCCACCTTTCCCTGGACATCCATATCTCATCTCCACCCCCAGGCAAGGTTGTCACTGCACACAAACTGTGTTTAGCACAAGCAGACTCTACACTTGTGTAGACTGGGGTGGATGACTTCAGAGGACCCATGCTGGAGGACTATACTGGCGCCACAGCATAATCCTTGACAATTGCATCCTATGAGCATGTGTACAGTTTGCATTGGTCATGCTATCCCACATATACCAATGACTGCTCCACAACAAGACACCTGTCAGCTGTACACCGGCCATATATGCGCTGTTCAACAGACAGAGTGACCTAATACATTGTAGAGCTGTAGCCCACAGAGGGAGGACATCTGTGGACAGTTCCAGCACGGCACTTCATTCACACATACTCATTACAACACAGTGTTGACAGTGGAATCGTCCAGAGAATGCAGATAGGGCTCCCCTCAGTCTGTTATTGACGGACACCTACTGTCAGAGATCCTCAGCAACCCTCTCACAGCACACACCGACAACATGGCTGTGGCTTAGCACATTCAATCCCTGAGACCTCCACGGTGCCCCTGCTTGACAGAGGCACAACTCACTAGCCTCACATGTTGCCTTCTGTGACCTACTTTACAGTGGCACGGTAGCCTACTATCCTGGGGATGCAGATGCCAACCACACTCTGGCTGAGCTGTCATTCCCTGGGGCACGAAGCTTAGTATTGACCTCTACACCCATATGTTCAATTGTCGGATGCACAATATTTGTTGTGCTGTTCTACTGTTTGCAGGTCTTTATTGCCATAGCATTCCCTGTTCCTATGACCAACTTGTGTATCTGTGGCAGATGTTTGCATATGATGGCGATCCACTATATCACTTATGTCTCTGTGGTCATTTACTGTGTGCACTGGGCTGATTGCTGTGTTGTGGTTGGTTCCTGGACTGACACGTACAAATACCAGATATGTGTGGCCAACTGCTACACGGAGATATGGCCTAAGTGTGTGAGCATGCCCAGTTCAGCCTTTCCATGGCATGTTGTCTGACATGTGCCTCATTTATCAAAGTGTGCGAGCATGCCCAGTGTGAGCTTTCCATATGTTGCACTCTGAAGTCCACCACATATTTGGGTGTGTGAGACCTTCGACATTATCACACGTTTATGATTGTGTGTTGGGTGTCATGTTGTGTACTAACTGGCCAACTGCTTCGTGTCTGCCACAACAGGGATTATACTGTGCCTGCAGGAATTGCATGGGATACTTTGCAGACAGTTCTCAACATACTTTCATAATGACCTAACACTGTAGTACCGTATAGTGTACTGGTTCGGTACTTTCACTGTGGTGGATAGTATCCTGGGCTTTAGTCCTATCACTGCTTGACATCTTCATAGTGAGCACAACAGACTGTGTAGGGGCCAGTTGTGCACATATGACCATGTTGCAATATGTTCAGATATGGACTACCTACACCAGGCTCGTCCAACATTGCTAGTGTACTCCACAACATGGGTGGACACTGGCAAACACTAGCGATGTTCCGTAGGCCATTTCTGATGGTAGTCACAGGGTGTGTTTGTCCTTCGACACACATTGTAACTGGAGTTTGCCATTACATATGTCATGGTTGGTATACTGTGCCTCTGTCTACCTCTGACATAACAGTGATACCCAGGGTAGCCTACCATCTCCCATACACTCATCAGGATGCCTCTTGAGGGGTGTCGATATGTGGCACTCTGGCTGACCTGTACCAGGAGTTTACTGAAGTGTGGGGGTGCCTTCTGTGTTATGGATCATTCTGTACAGCTTGTCCTATGTATGTCAGTGCTGGGGTTCAGGTCTCTCATGTGTATAGCTCACTGCCATTCAGATTGTACAAGGTGCAACATGTTCATTCATTCCAGGTTGGACATGGCTTCATACATCAGGCACAGCTTTCCTGTAGCTGGGAAGGATGGCGTGTGTGGGCTGCAGTTTGTTTACTCAGGCAACACATGGCATCTGTTCTTTCCTACCCCTGGTGGGGTACTGTTGTGGACTTTACAGTTGATGGAGGTGTCTGCTGCGGTATATCCCACAGGGGCTATTGTAGTCAGTTGTGATGCTGATGGAGGATGGCTGCAGAGCCAGAGTGAGTTCCCCTTATCTACATCTGCCGGCCTTCATGTTTGGGTGGGTATATGGTACATGTTTCTGCGAACACTACAGACACATGTTTGTCCAGTGCAGGATATTTATCACCTTTTGTACCCAGGTCTCACATTACATGTTAGGTACCTCATGGGTTAACACCTGTGTGGTAATTTGTGGGCACTTACTGTATATCCACGGTGGTTGTCTATACACAGTTCTGCGATTAGCTTGCTGACATGGCTATGGCTACAGTTGTCTGTTTGTAGGTGGCCCTTTTGTGGGTTGCTTGTGTCAGCTGGGGGTCGGATATGGTGGGCTGTTTGTACTCCTCTGCATACATGCTCAGTCACAGTCCTTCCATGTTGGCCTATACCTATGGGACATGTAGACAGAATGGGGGGGGGGCAAGACCAGGCCTTGTGGGATGCCACTCATATCCGCTTTGTAGTCTGACATGGATGCGGCATGTCTGACCATGTCAGTTCTGTCCTTGGTCTGCTTTGCAACCCCTCTACTGACATAGGGGTGTATATTTAAGCTGGTGAACATATCCATACTGAACACATACGGTATTGTCTAGAAGCATGTGCACGGTCCAGCTACGCTGTGTGGACCACTTAGCCCTCATCAATGACCTTAATGACTGCTTCAAATGGGTCAGACATGTTTAGGGGCCGGTTCTGCAGTTACAACAGCCACAGTGTGTAGGTCCAGTATCAGTAGGTCCACATTAGCCTTCTGTCTGCGGTACATACTGATCCTTTCCATAGCTGTGCAGAACAAGCTTGTCAGGATCCTGGGGTGGTAGTTTGGAGTATCCATTCAGGCAACACCTTTGTTGTGATGGACCACTGTTGTTGTACACTGCTCTTTGGGTACATATCCTGTGGTAAGGCTGACATTGGCCAGTAGTGTGATTTTGCATTCCATTACTCTTGGGGTCCATGTTGGCCTCAGCACAGGACACCATCATATACCTTGCTGCTGTGTGTTCTGCTTTGCAGATGATGGCTGTTACCTCAGCATCTGCAATGTCAGGGGACCATCTGCTGGGATAGGTATTTTGCACTCGGGGGGGGGGTGTTTGCACTGCACCTGACAGGTTGTATGTTAGCAATATGTGTGTGTGTTTGGTATGTTGTTTGTAATATCTGTGTGATTCGGAGCATATCTGTGGATGCCCAACATGGTTCCTACCATCAGTTGGGTAAGCCTTGTGATTATCCTTAGTGTCCTGTACGTTTTGTATCTTCATAGGTTCATGGGTTCATAGTAGGCTAGACACGCTAGGCCATTAGTAAGCCTAGCTAGAGTGTGTGTGTCTTTCGCCACCCCTTGCTATGTTCAATTATGGCCATTTATGAGGTTCTTAACTGTGCCTCTGGTCGTGACACAGTGGGGACCCCCAGTATACATGTACGGTCATCCATCCACTTGGCAATATTCCTGTTGAGGGGTGTCAGTGAGGGGTCTGCCTACCATGGATTGGGATCCTGTTTCTGGGTGTGGGGAGCCTATGGGTTATGCATCTGTCCCTCCAGCACATCTTATTTCATTATGTGTTGAGGTTGACATCTGTGACTCTCACAGCTCCAATGGCTTTGATTTCCTGTGGTGTAGCATGTCCACTACTCCTGTGTTGGACATGGCCTGGTACAACAGACATACAATGCCTCTGTGTAGGCAGTGTGTGACTGCAGTCAGCTGGGGTGTCTACAGCCAGGCAGCATATGACATATATTTCACACCCTTTATCCTGTTGGTGGGGTAACTATGAGGTCTTCGAACCACTGCAGGTGTCACGCACGGTACATCCCATATGAGTCATTGTACTAGATTATGGGTCTGATAAGGAACAGTACAGCGCACAGTGACCTCTGTTGATGTTGATGTGAATCCTTTCATGATACGGTGTCCAGTATCAACAGTCTTCATAGCCACATTGGCATTGTGGCTGTCACATGACAGATTAATGTCGACCTGTGTCCCTAGGTCCCTGATGACTCCTTGCATACATAATGGTTTGACACCTATGTGGTACTTTGTGTACCTTGTCTGGTATTTGGTGGGACATTCATACTGTCCAGTGTCTTCGGATGTCTGGGTGGGGTTCTTGTGTGTGAGAGTGTGGTCTGTCGCATGCTACAGACTGTACAGCAGTTTTGACTACAGTTATGTGCACATGGGTGGTGTCCGCTGCTTTGTGCATTGTCAGTTACCTGGCTATATGGGTGTCTGTGCTGCATATGGATACTCCCCTCCTTTGATGTCTTGGTGCAGGTGTTGGGGCCATAACACATGGTATGTGGTATAACCTAGTAGTGCTGGTGTGCTATCACTAGGCCTGCAGCAGGCTTCTGTCACTGGACAGGCATCAATGTTCTCCATAATGGGAAGTGCCTCAGGGGCATGCATATTGCAGTTTACACATCTAGCATTGGTCAGCATTACCCTTATGTTTCCTACCACTTATGTTTTCTAGGGTGGTGGGTAGTCTTTTTGGCCTTGCCTACATATGGCTCTATGGAGGCGGCAAAGGCCTTATCCAGTATCCAGACGCACATGGGTAACAGCTGACAGCCATCCCTGTAACAGCAGCATGGCTTGTCATGCTTGACATCTCAAACAGACACACATTACACCCTCTTGGACTGACAGCTGTAACTGTGCCAGCTGTTAAACATGAGCATTCTGTGTTTGTACTGTGGCATCATTCTTGGTGAGGGTTGGATGCTGCACACAGCCAGTGTCATCCCGCCCTGGGGTACATACTCGGAGGGACCATCCATGTCTCATTTGATGTTGACCAGGGAGGTACATCTCAGGTAATTCACACCAGCATGGACACTGAGTGCATCATATTTCTGCTTGCTTTGGGGTGACCTGCATACTTGTGTTAAGTGGCATTTTGTGGCAAACTACAAGCAGCTTACTCTACCCTTTCCCTTGTTCAGTCTGGTGAGTGGGACAGCTGTGTGTCTGCCTATACAGACACCTATTACGACTGTATCAGGCATGTTGTTTCTCCTTCGGGCCTGTGACTGTTTGGCACACCAGCTTTGCGTACTATTCGTTGCATGTGCTATGTTTGAAGGTTGTGGTTGCTTGTGATCTACTTTGGAGGCTTCTGTTGGTGTGGTGTGTTTGTAATTAAGGCCTCCGGGAATATTTGTCTGCGTTTATGTGTTTGGTTTACAGTTGTGGTAGGTCTATGTGGGACTGGGTTTGTGGTGTATGTGGTTACCTTCTCCTCCTGACTAGTGTTGACAGTACTGAGTTGTTGGAGCTCAACCTCTGGTTTGGATACATGGATGCATCTATCACATATGTTTGTATTTATTGGGAGGTGTTGTGGTTGTCTGTGTACTTGGTACTGGCGTCACATTGCCTCTGGATTCATAGATTATACTTGTTGTGGCTGGACTTAGTGGATTGTATGTGTGGACATATGTTGTTGCCATACTACTGGTCAGTGATTACTTCCCTTTTTATGTTTGCTCTATCATGTGGTACCTTCCTCATTCTCTTGCATGGTTTGGTAATGGCTGGAGGCCAGCATGCCAGATGCCTGCGTGTATGGCATTGTGTGTTGTTGTTATTTGTGATTGCATACTCCAAGCATTCCTGGCTGTGTTCATGGAATGCCTGTATAACATGTTCTGTGGTGTGTCCCATATTCTGCACTTGCACAGGGCCTTTTGTGGATTCAACATCGGTTTTGAGGGCTGCAACCTATACTATACACATGTTTTTCACTGTGGTATTCTGGCCAGGGACTGGGGTCAGGGTGTGTATATCCAGTGTGATTACTCTATGGTCTGGTCTTACCAGTGAGGGGTACACTTCTCATCTTGCCATAGGTTGGTACTAGGCTATCAGCCCTAGGGCCTATACAAGCTTAGCCATAACAATTCCCTGGCTATTTCTTCCCACACTATTTACTTCCCTGGACCCCTGTCTAGCAGGGCGACTGACGTGATCCCCGGGGTGAATTTCCTTTCTCCCATACAATCGTCAAGGTTCCTTTTGAAGAGGACCAAAGAGGCACTCTGCTTGACATGTATGGGCAATCTATTCCAGAGTCTGGGGAGTCTCTGGGTCAGGAACCTATCCCTCCGGCATGTTTTGTTTATTGTGATGACAAGGTTTAGATCCCTGGAGCGTGTGGCTCTGAGGGATTGGGATTTCCTTAAGTGCAGCATGTCCAACAGCTCTGGGTTTGACATGGCCTTGCATGTTAAGCAAAGATCGCCTCTGAGTAGCCGATATGCGACAGAGTATAGCTGGAGTTTTTTAAGGTGGTCAGCGTAGGGCATCTGCTTTAGGCCTGTGATTCTTTTAGTGAGGTATTTCTGTGGCCCCTCCAGCTGTTGCAGATGTCTTGAGAGGTACATACCAAACGGGGCATTGTATTCTATAATGGGTCTAATGAGGGATGAGTACAGTGGGACAATGACCTCCTTTTTTCTGGATGAAAAGCCCTTAGTGATGAGGTGTGCCACATAGAAGGATTTCCAGACTGTTGTGGCGATGTGGTTATCGAAGGTGAGACCACTGTCCACCTGTGTCCCCAAGTCTCTCATCAAACTTTCGGTGTTTAGTGTACTGCCACCTATATGGTAATTCATGGATACATGTTTTTTTCCCAAAGGGGATAACTATACATTTCTTGGCATTGAGCTTGAGCCCATGGCTCTGGCAGCAAGCATCTGTTTCTGTAAGGCCCTTTTGTAGAGTATCCACATCACTTGGGGATTCAATAATGGCTCCCAGTTTGCAGTCACCTGCAAACTTTGTTATCCAGAGTCCCTTAGTGTTGGCCTGTACTTCAGAGAAGTAGATGCCAAACAAGAGCGGTCCCAGGACTGAACCCTGAGGTACTCCACTTGTCACCTGTCTGGAGCTGGATTTGGAGTTGGCTACTTTTACAGTGTGGGTTCTATCAGTAAGCCAGTTAGCAACCCATTGGGTGACGTAGGGATTAATGCCCAGCTTAGTAAGTTTATCTATGTTTCCAGAGTGGGGGATGGTGTCAAAGGCCTTGGCAAGGTCTAGATAGGCTGTGTGGACCACCTTACCCTTGTCCATGGCTCTGGAGACTGATTCAAAGAAGTCAATCAAGTTTATGCCCAGTACACATGTTGCTGATTATCACATCCAGTATGCTTACCCCTCTTGTGGGAGTAGTACATTGTTCCTGGGCATTTTGGTTTATGGAATCTGGGTAATTTTCTCCTACTGTGTTGGTGCTAGTACAATGCTACCGGTGTATGTCTGGGTATTTTCAGTCGAGCAATATAATGTGGTTTGGGGGGCTTGATATATTCATGTATTCCGACATAGGCCAGGTGCTGTTCCTGGTATTAGGACAGTGGTCTGCAGCAGGCTATATACTGCGAGGCAGTTTTAGCCATTGGTATTTGACCATGGATATTCCATGCTGCTTCTCGTTGTGGTACCAACATGGGGGTGTGGTTATCCTTGCCATTTCTTGCTAGTCACCCTCCTTTTGTAGCTTGTTCCAGGTTTTGCGGCTGTACAGCACAGTATGAGGTGTGACCTGGTAGTGTAGGGTGCTGATGTGAGCCTTGCCCAGTTCTCTATTACAGGACTGGTATCTACATTCTCCTTACTGTGTGCGTTTACACTGCACACATCTTGCTGTTTATACATCTGTCATGGGGTAGTATTACATCTAGGTTCCTATCCCTTGTAGAACCTATGAGGTTGGGTTTGTGTTTTGAGACTTACCTAGTCAGGGCATGCTGTGGGTACTGACAGCCTTTGCCAGTATCCATGGGGCATGGCATGATAGGTGCATGCCACCCCTAGCAGGTGGTGCATCATGTCAAACTCCGCATATCTTCCCAGCCTGTAACACATTGGCTCTCCTTTGACTGACTGCATTACTTCAGCCAATTATTGTACTTGATCTTCTTGTCTTCATAGTGTGGCATCATGCTTGGTGAGGGTGAGATGTTAGGCAGGGTCTTCATGTTTGCATATACAAGATGGTGTTACATTGCTTAACACATGGCAATCATGCCTCAGGTGGTGCTGCAGGGCTGCCTCTGTCGGATGCACATACTACACTCCCTGTACATGTTTGAGAGCAGGTTGTGTCATGTTAGGCATCCCTGTTACTATATGAGTGAGTCAGAGAGGGGTATCATTCCCAGGGTTCCTACTGAGCCAGTGTATGTGCTATGCTTTGCCTCTTTGCCAAGGCCAGGGCATACTGGGCACGCCTCCTTCTGCCTACTGGGGCAGGCTCAGGTTGTTCCTTCGAGTCGCGCTCTGCCTGTGATGGCCTTGGCAATGGTGGAGGGCTGTTTGGCCCGGCCCTATGCTGGTCCTGTTGCAGCTGTTTTCGCAAGATCATATTATGTAGCATAGCACATACCATGACAATTTGGGTACATGTAGTTGGTGTGTACTGCAAGGCTCCACCAGATGTGTCCAGACACCGGAACCGTGACTTGAGCAGCCCAAACACACGCTCTATTACATTACGTGTTTGTGCGTGTGCCTCATTATGGCGTTCCTGTTCAGGTGTGTGTGCGTTTCTGATGGGTGTCATCAGCCACGGCTCCAGTGCATAACCTGCATCCCCCACTAGGTGTCCGTGTGGGATGTCCCCATTGGCAAATGTCTGGTACAGCTGCATCAAATGCCAGATGTGGGAATCGTGATAACTCCCAGGGCAGCCAGCACACACATTCATTATTATGCCCTGGGCATCACACATGACCTGGCAGTTGATGGAGAGGAAGCCCTTGCGGTTAATGTAGGCCCTACCCCACTCACCGGCTGGTGCTTTGATGCATATGTGCGTGCAGTCTATTGCACCCAGTACCTCAGGGTATTCCGCTATTTGCTGGAAGAGACGCATATTGCTGGCCAATACCTCACGGGCATTGGGGAAATATACATGATCACCGACATGTGCTGACATGGCATCCAGGAACTGGTGTAGTACCCTGGAGGCTGATGCCTGTGATATCTCCATCATATCGCCAGTTGGTCTCTGGAAGGTACCTGTTGCTAGTATTCTTAGGCCAACACATACCTTGGTTTCCACTGGGATGGGTTCCCCTCTGTTGGTTCTGTGTGTGAGGTGTGGCCTGCACAGCTCAACAATTTGCTGCAGGAGCTCTCTGTCCACTCTATAGCTCTACTATCTCCAGCTCATGTAACCCGTGGTAGGTGACCCTGGGCCTGTACACTCTTCTCCGTCTCCTCACTGTGGGTTGTCTGGCACCATCTGCATTGTCACCACCCTCAGCAAGTCGCCTATGTCTCATTATAACAGCTATGGCAGCCCCTAACATTTCTGCTCTGAGTGAAGCTTTTTCAGTTTTCACTTCTATTAGCTTACTCCTGTCTTGCAGTGTCTCTTAATGGAAACATCCTGCACTACTGTTTGCAGAGTTTTAAGTGCTGGGCTGGGCTACTATTCTGCCTGTGTAATTGCCTGCTTCTAATTGTTTTCACCTGCTAGCTTCAGCAGTTATCCCTGCTAGCTTCCTATTAATTCTGTTGCTTCTTTTTCCTCTCTGTTTCCTCAGGGGGGAGCAACGTGCATACTATCTGAAACACGCTCACAGTGGCTTACACGCGCGCACACGGTTCAGAATCTACTTATTCGGGTTTAAACGCGTACACCCGCAAACACTGTTACACATCTGCCAACAGCCTCCAACATACTCAGCCTGCCTTACACGCTGCACACCGCGCAAACAGTGTTAAACATCTCCCAACACGCCCCACATGCTCACACTGCCTTACATGCGCACTGTCCTACTCGCTTCATGGCGCATGCGCACGCCAGCAAGAAACTTTGGTGTAGGTAACAGTGTACACCATCCATTTCTTGACTTTCCATGACTTATCTAGTGGCACACCTCTTTCCATGATCTGTGCCTGTCATCTGTCATGTTACACTGGCCTCCAATGAACTGTATTTCTTTCTACCATTCCCCTGTGATGTCACCTATCTCCTACTCTATTCCTCCCCTTTTGTATCTCTTACACTACTCAGACTGTGCTCATTTGGTATGTGACTGTGAGATCCAGTATTCGCACCCTCATTTACATGAGATTGTCTACTAATGCTTAGTTACATGTCTTAGACTCAGCTTCCCCCCTTAGCAACCACTACACGGTGGCCATGTTGGTTTTGGTCTGCTGGTCCCTGCATTGTCATTCCATGTATTGCATGAAACCCACATTTGTGGGTTTATAACCTTCTTTTTCATGGTTTTATACAGCGCAGCCCGTTTGCGCGGGGCTGCGCTGGGTTTAAACATCGGCGAAAAAAAAAATTATATTTTTAATATTTTTGCATCGGGTTATCTTGCCAATAGCCACATATTTGGCCATTGGCATGCTGCCTGAGTCATATGCAACCTTGTTTTGGAGCTGACATCGCTCCGTTGTGGAATTTGCAGAAATGTACTCAGTTGTCAGCTGAGTACATTTCTGCAGCTAAAACGTCTCCTACACGGACTGGTTTCTGCTTCGTGGATCGCTAATATACCTCATTTGCATACCTTCTGGATGCAAGTGAGGTATTGCATGTCCACGCCAGTCCATGTAAGAGACGTTTTAGCTGGTCTCTTACACGGAGCTTAGGGCTGTTCCTGGATCGCGAGGCTTGCATGGAGTGTTGCACGTCTCTTACACTCCGTGCAAGCCTTCGTGAATCCTGCCCAATGTCTTTACTCTTTAAGTAAACTCGTATTTACATCTTGTGACTTGTATTTGGAATATAATCTTCTCCAACATGAAGCAACATGACAAAAGAATTTGAAATTGTTTAATTACATCTTACTAGTCAACAAACTTGAAAAAACAAAATATGTACTTACCATAATGCTAGATCCATGTTGTCTTTTTCTGTCCTCCTCAACCAACGGGTTATCTGATCTAATGCTGTCAGCATTTACACATCTGGATCAATGGCTCAGGCTCCTTTCCCTAACTCAAAATTCCCCTCCATCAACACAGCATCTCAGGTCGAGTTTGCCTGCCTAACACAGGAACATTCCCAAACAATAATACAAGACATACAGACATCAGCATAGGGAAAAGCAAACAGTCACTAATTATAATTAAGACAAGGTTCTGGGAAGGTCCACTGCTGTCAATTGAGAGCCCAAGAACAGTGAAAATCTGGCAAGGGTGAGGAGAGAGGAAAGGCTAAGGAGGACAGAAGAAGAAAACATGGATCTAAGCATTATGGCAAGAACATAACATTCATATCTAATACTGCCTCTTTCATCCATCCTCAACCGATGGTATAGAGTCCACAGCTACCAAAACTCCAGGAGGTTTAATGGAAGGATATTCCAGAGGAAAATGGAGCCGCAGACCTAGAATGCAAATCCAAATTGGAATCAAAGGAGGTTAACTAAGCTTAGGGCCCTGGGGCTCTTACAAGCTTAGACAAGAGTTTATCCCCAAAAAGAAACCTGTCACCCCTGTCAACGAGGGCACAGGTGGAACCCCTGGGACAAATTTGTGTTTTCCCATCCACTCATCAAGGCTGTGCTTGAAGAGGGTTAGCAAGGCACTCTGTCTGACGTGTATGGGAAGTCTATTCCAGAGACGGAGCAGACTATGGGAGACAAACCTGTCCCTCCAGCAGGTTTTGTTGATGTCACATATTAGATTCAGGCCTTTCGAGTGGGTATGCACGAGAAGTTAGTCTTGCAGATATGGAGCATCTCTAGTAGTGCAGGGTCTGAGATTGCCTTGTAGGCGAGACACAAATCAGTTCTGCGCAATCTGTATGATACCAAGTAGAGTGACAGTGATTTGAGCCTCTCCTCATAGAACAGGTTTTGGAGGCCATGGATTCTCTTTATGAAGTATTTCTGTGGCCTTTCCAGTTTGTGCAGATGTTTAGAGAGGTACATACCAAACGGGGTGTTACACTCAATTACTGGTCTAATGAGGGAGGAGTATAGAGAGGGAATAACCTCCTTTTTTTCTGGATGCAATCCCTTTACTTATGAAACGAATCAAGTAAAAGGCCGTTCTGACCACTGCCACTACAGGACAGTCAAATGTGAGACTGTTATCAACCTGAGTACCCAGGTCTCTCACCACAGGTTGTGTGCTTAGAGGGTTGTTACTGATGTGGTAATCAGTAGGGGCCATGTTTTTGCCAAATGGTATGATGATACTTTTTTTTTTGCGTTTAGCTTAAGGTCATGACTTCGGCACCAGTCATTAGTTGCTGAGAGACCCTCCTACAGTATGTTAACATCATTTGGGGAGTCAATGACAGCATCCAACTTACAGTCATCTGCAAACCTGGTCAGCCACCGGCCTTTTGCCTTTGCCTGGACCTCTGAGAAGTAGATGCCATACAGCAGAGGCCCCAGGAAAGATCCCTGGGGAACTCCACTAGTGATAGGTCTGTTATCGGATGTGGATGCGCCTATTTTCACCTTGAGGGTCCTGTTCGTGAACCAGTTGGCCACCCACCTGATGAGATAGGGATTTACACCAAGTTGTGTTAGCTTCTCCATGATGGCTGAGTGAGGGATTGTGTCAAAGGCATTGGCCAAGTCAAGATAACTGTATGTTTTTACTTTCTCTCATCCAGGGTATATGAACATATGTATATTTGATTAAGTTGCTGCAGCATAAATATCAACAGGAGCTCTGGAAAGGAAAGCTGTGGAAGTTGCAATTTTTTTTTTTTTTACAAGAAACATCATTTCTTGAATTATGACTTGGGCAATCGTACATTTACATAAAAGTTATATTGACATATTTTCAGTTGCAAACATTATACATGACATATAATCTTCCATGCAGTTATTGTAATTAGAATACTGCATAGCTCTTTCAATTCTTGCCTTAAGCCTCATTTCTCCTCCAAAATATTATTCTGCATGTATTGTTCCCACAATTCCCATTTTTTTTGTCTATGTAATTTGCGGCAACCCTTTTGTCTATGTAATTTGCTCCTACCCTTTTCTAAAGATCTCACTTCAGTTCTTTTATCTCCTTTACTATATACACTGCTTATATTAGGATTGGTTTAGACTTAGATTTCCATTTTCTTGTAATTGCTTTTTTGGCATCCACCAGAAAAACTCGGCAAAGCCTTACTGTGTCTAGGTAATTCCGATTCTGCATCACAGCTCAAAAATCATTTCCTTTCTTATACCAATTCTTTTCACTCAATATTTCTGACAGAGTAGTCTGCAGGGAATTTTTAAAGTCTGCCAACTTATGACACTCCCACAAATGTATGCACAATTAACTCTTTCTTCCCAATCACACCTCCAACATTTGTAATCTATCCAAGGAAAAATTCTTTGGAGTCTTCTTGGGGTATAAAAATACCTATGCAAACATTTCCTAAAAAATCCAATCTTCTAAACTTTGTTGCATATTTGGGAGTCATACATATATCCTCCCATTGTTTGTTTGTGAATTGTTTATGCAATCTCTCTTCCCAATCCTTTCTAACATCCTCTGACTGATTCCTACAGTTATCATGCAATATTTTATATGCATAATTACTCTCTTTAACAGCAATTTCTGTTGTAGAGATTTGGCTAAAAACTCTACCAGTCTATTCTTTTTCATTGCCTATACTCCAATATCAGTCCTTGATAGGTAAGGCAATCTTTAGCCTGCAGTCCAAATGTATTCTTGGCCTCTTACTATTCTATTCCCTTTCATTCTCTAATTATTTGCTCCCAATACCTTGGCTCCCCTGACAGGTATCTCCTTTAAATTCCAGCCCCTTCCTGCCTATTCTCTGGACCCCTACTCTACTTGAAGTCATCCCTATCAGCAGAATCTACTTTCTTCATTCCCGTGTTGGCTTAGTTCTTAGAATACTTTATGATACTTTACAAATATAATATTCTGTACAGTTACTGCTACTCTCCTTAAGGATCTGCATCCAAAATCCTAGTCTCTCCTTATTTTTTGAGCTTCACCCCTATTTCATTATCATCCCTTTCCATTCTGAATTACAGCTTTCTGTTGTGCTATGTATAGGAGGCTAAACTGTGAAGCTCTGTAATGGCCCTTCAAATCACAGAATCCCAAACCACCTTGTTATACTGGAAGGATCACCTTTACCCCATTTGACTCTTGCCCTCTTCCCCTTCCATATAAAATCATTCACCTCTATTTAGTGTTATCTACAGCTTCTCTGATTGATAAAAATATGCCTTACCTGTGTATAAAACTAAAGGGAATAAATATATTCATTGCTTGTATCTTGCTATTCATATCCATAAAACAGAAATATAAAATAAGGACGTTTACAGCAAAGACATTGGGGTTCGAAATCCTTCGAATGCAAGTGACTGCTAACAGAAAAAGGGTTTTCCAAGAAAGAAACTTTAGCTCCACAATAGCAACAGGTTAAAAGGGGTTTCAGAGTAAGAAAGTAATATCGCAAGGTGGGACAGGGTCCCTTAGAGGAGGGCATAGAAGAAAGGTACCTCTCAAAGTAGCTTTCAATAATTTCAACAAAGCAATAGGAATATGATCCTCTCCCAAATGAAAAGTAGAGATGGCAGCCATTTAACCTTCACCACTGAATAACTAGCACCTTCCTGAAACTGACTAGCTAGGAAGTACAAAACAGAGGGGAGTGGGGTTGAAAAAGGATCCATGCCCCCAGAGGAAGCCCACATAGAAAATCTCTTCCACTTCTGCAAACCTTTCTAATAGGTTTCTGAGAGAATGTCAAGACATGAAGAACACAAAGAAAGCCGGTACGTTTGGGCCATCATTGGAATTGGAAAAACCATAGAGTTAGTGTCAGGACTGCTATATTTGGGTAAGACTTGCTGGGCGATGACACAGGAGGTCTAGAGGAGGTTCCAGCAACCAAGCAGGGTGTACCAAACAAGGTCATATGCCTGGAGAGACTGAAAGGGGGGCAATGCGGCTCACTATCGCCTTGCACCACATGGATTTCTGAAGAGAATTTGGTATGAGGGGAGTGGGAGGATAAGCATACAGAAGCATAGCTCTCAACCTGTTGAAACAAAAATCTGGACAAAACCAAAGACAATGAGGGGACAAAGACCAAAAAATAGGGACAGATTTTAAATACTGCTCTTATAAACTTAGAAAGTTAATAGAATAAAATATCTTGTACTGCCGTGCATTTTCTGAGGGAATTGAAGTCTGAAACTCAAATGCTTGCCATTATTTAGTGACTTCAGTTCTCACTGATTTGGCACAAAAACCCAAAAGACTATAAATTTTGTGAGGAGCAGACTAAAAATATGAGTTGAAAATCTGGACAGTTGAAAATGATGTAGAGGAGATCCGCAGGCCATGTGCAGATCAGACCGTCCCTCAGTGACTCTCCCTCCTTGGAATCATGGTGAAGTAGCTGCTGCATTTGGAGTTGGACAGGATCACAGTCAGATCACAGCATGGCTAGCTCCACTGGCTGATGATCTGGGCAGCCACAGCCTGATTGAGAGATCAATCAAGAGGAAGTAGAATGGACCTGCTGAGCCTGTCCACTAAAACACTGGCTTTAGCCAGGATGTGCACTGCAACCATAAAGTGCTAGAAAGACAATGACCACTGCCAGGCACTCATGGCTTCTTGACATAATAGGTATGAGCATGTTCCCCCTTGTTTGCAAGTCTGTGTGTACCAGAGAACTGACATGTTGTTGGTCTGGATCAAAATCGGATCCCTGGGGAGGAATCCTGAAAAATTTGCAACACAAAGAGGACAGTCCTCATTCCAGGACATTGATATGAAGACTGGCCGCTGTAGAATTCCACACGCCATGGAATATCTTTCCCTTAAAATACCTCCAACCTAGCTCAGAAGGGAAGCATCAGTAGTCTCCGAGGCCTGTGTGTGTAGTAGAATAAAGGCACAACCTAGAGAGACTAAACATGAGTCTAGCCACCAATGAACATGTTGCCTGCATATCTCCTCGAAATTGATGAGAAAATGCATGGGGTAGAACAACAAACCATTGAACTGTGACGGCCCACTGTAACAATCTCCTGTAGACTACTCATAAGGAATGAGAGTTATAAAGGCTGCCATGGACACTAGCAGATGAAGAATGCATCTTGCTGGAGGTTTCTGGTGGAAAAGAACTGCTCATGCTTGTTGCCAAAGAGTAAGGATTCATGATTAAAGGAGTCTGGTTATTTGTAATGTCGTAAGAGTCATCCTATGAGTGCTACATCTCAACAAGGTTAGTTTGGACTTTTCCATATTGATCATGAACCTTAGTTGATTGTACAGTGCAACAAAATGTTCCTGGCTTTAACTAATAACTATCAGGTGGTAGCAGTTATGAGCCAGTTGTCTAAATTTAGGAACACAGAATTCTTGCAGTATGAGATGATCTGTGACTACTTCCTTGCATTTGTTGGACACCCAGGAGACTGTGAGACAGTGCCCTGAACTGAAAATGACTAGTTCCCACTGAAAGTAAAAAAACCTTCTGGATTGTCTGGCTATTTTTATGTGATAGTAGGCATCCTGAAGGTCAGCTAAGCACATCCAGTCTTCCTTCCTCAGAAGAGGCAAGATGGACTCAAATGTGGCCATCCAGAATTTCATCTGTTTCATAAACTGGTTCAGGTGACTGAGGTCCGAGATGGGACTGAGGCTGTAGTTTTTTTTTTTTTTTTTTTTGAAACAAAAAGAATCTTGAATACAATCTGGATCCCTGCTGGTCTGGTGGGATCTCCAAAATGACTTGCTTGTCAAGCAGCTTTATGATATCTTGGCCTGCTGCTTTCCTCTGTGGGGCTGGAATGTCTGGATGTCTTTTTGAGTTTGGGGGTAGGGAAAGCAAGGTAGTGATGTAACCTCTGGTTATTATTTTCTGCACCCATGTATCTTGGGTGATGGCTGTCCAAGCTAAAGGGTGGAGAGAAAAGTGTCCCCCAACTGCCACCAGAGTGCAAAAGGCAACCTTCTAGCAGTGCTGGAAGGAAAAGTTTGTCAGTGGAGGGGCCTGAAACTCCTTGGTTCTGTGAACCACATCTACCGCAAGAGCAACATCCATTGTTGTTTTTCCACCTCCGTGTTCCCTCTGGTAAGGAGGGAATGGGGGGGGGAGCGGGGGAGAAACGAGATTCTCTGAAAAGGAGAGGGCGAGCTAACCTCAGAATAAACAGAAAAATAAAAAGAAAGGACAGACTAATATCAAGAAACTACCCCACCTCAAAAATATGCACTTATTTGACCAAATATGAAGCCTCAAGCAATGAGCCAAGGATCACATCTGAAGCATTTGAATTGCAAATGAGATCTGAGATACTGTGATGACAGAGGAGAATTACGGGTAGGTGGAGGCACATAAGCCTTGGATCCAAATGTCTAAAATCTACTGGCACTGGAGATGTACAGATCTGATAACCAATGAGGACGGATGAAAGAGAATGCTGCATGCCAATTTTGGCTCCAATTTCATGTGATGGTTTAAAAGCAATCGCAAAGCTAGAATCTTTTAGTCTTTTCTATCAGCTCCTACACGGACACTGCAGCCTTTAATACGGGTGTGCTGCAAGGCTCTGCTCCCGGTCCCTTACTCTTCTCCCGTTTCAGTATCAACCTGTGATCTGCCCCACCTCAATCCAGTCATGTGTGCAGATATCTATTACTACTTTCCTCTTACAAATATATCACACACTCAACAAGCAATGCAAATAGATTTCACCTCTTTGCAACTTGACAAAGTATCTGGCTTTTAATTAACCTAAAGAAATCTAGCATTCTTATTTGTTGCATTCTAGCACCTCGCTAATCTCCCACCAATTACTTTAAAAAATAATCTAGATAATCTAATTCGTAATGCCACATGACAAAAAACTGTTGATATTTCTCAACCCACCTAATCTCATACTCTGTACACTTACAATAAACAAAATATTACATCAACTGAAACTCTGCTATAAAATAACAGCTACCACCAGCTGACAATCCTTTGCCATAAATGTACTCATTCCCAAAACTGAATATGACCTCCCCCTTATATTTCATCCCACAAGCACAAATACTGACAAGCTTCAACTAGATGAAAATAAAATCTGCATTTTGTTATAACACCAAGCATTCATACCAATCAATGCAATCTTCTACAATCCTTTCAACTGTTACCAGTCCACGGCAGGACCAAAATGTAATGAGCACTCTGCTTTTTATAGTAATAGCACCCCCTCCCCTAAGAATAACCGTAAGAGTCACAGACCCCACACACTCCCTGAGGGGGGATTCAAGGTGGTGGATTTATTCTAGCTAGATCACATTTTGGTACAGCAACTCTCAAAACGACCTTCTCTAAACTTGGCTTTGCAACAAGGAATCGCCCAACAGAAATAAATCAGAAAACACTGGCTACATTTATTCAAAACTACAGAACATCATGAAGTCTGACAGGTAACACAGAACATTATGGTTCTGAGCTGCTTACGTACAAAGTACAGGGTTTGATTCTTTCCACTTTCGTTTGCCTACCGGGAGATTCTGAGTACGTCACTTGATCAGAAAAGACTCCTGGGCAGCCCAGAAAAGGGACATTTGTATCTAGTAAGCTTGATTACAGAAAAAAATAGTAATAGCATGTATTTGTTTCAAAGACAAGGACTGACATTCTCAACTTATCAAGGCATTAAGTCTTAGAACGTACTATTCAAACCAATTACGGGGATGAAATATACAAATCCTGTATAAATAATGTATAACCTAACAGATTCTATCAACTTTAAATGATTTTGATCCTTCTCAGCTGCCAAATTTGTGATTAATCCCTTATGTTTTTTTTTAAACACTGCATGAAGTTTTATTACTGTACAATGTTTTGCCTTTCATGGATCTGCCTAAAAAGGATCAAATGACAAGCCCAGCTACCTACTTAAATTACATTTGAGAAGAGGTTATTTAGCCCTTTAGATTGATAAAGCTGACGCTTCCCCTTCCAATTTGCTTGATTATGCTACCAGTGAAATATCAACTTTTACAATTTACACTACGCTAAATTATGAATGTCAGGTAATGGGGTGTGTATGGTTTCTGGCCGTATCCAGAGGGGTGGCAGTACTATTACTCCAGACAGAAGTAAGAAAGGGGCCTGGGGTACTATGTCAAGGACTCAGCTCTGTAAGCAATCAGTGTGCAATCCTAATGCAGAGTGGGTGTTGAAAGCCCATATCCACAACAGCAGTGTATACTCTTGGGGCCAAGGCTGAAGATGGTAAATTAGTTACTAAATTAGATTTGTTTATGCTTTTTATTTTTTAACCTGTTGAATAGCAGTGGTTTGACACAACAGACCATTATCCCTGTAGACATCACACCTATTTTTGACAGTGATTTGGATACCAGGACAAAAGCCCTTATCCTTCACATATCCACATGGTAGAAAAGTCCATCAGTGCCAGTGATCTGTCACATAGTGGCAGTAGTGCTAGGCCCAAACATGACATAAGGTATAGCTTATTTCTAAGTTAAGGAAGATCGTCTGTTCTGTGTTGTCTTCTTTCTTTAGATGCACTAATGATGCAAACAAACGTCAATATTTGCTCCTGGATGGCATCTGTTTTGACATAGGTGTCATTGGATACCGGACATGTAACAAAGATTTTATGTACAAAAAATAGGTGCACTGTACAGCTGAGTATCATAACACTTCCTAGGAAATTTGCTAAAAATGTTCAGTTTGAGATATGGTGCTATATTAGTAAGCACCACTAGTAGGCCTACACAGACATTGGGATACTTTTTTTTTGACATTCATAGCAAACACATGCAGTATTGTGTTGTGGCTGTCAAATCAGCAAATCTAAGTATATTTTCAGTGCATTACGCCATCTGAACTAAAAAAAAATACTTCTCAAGTACCTGTCGAATTAAACATTCTAAAAACTGTTTTTCTAAATGCAAATTGAATCCTACACATTCACAGTGATGTTATCATACAGCTTTTAGAAATGCAAGATGACACCAACACACTGAAAGTGTTGTTTCTTTACTTGTAAAGCTTTTAGTTCAAGCAATGTGCTGCATAAAGCAGAGTATCCAACTGACTTGTCCTGAAACTTTGTCCTGAAACTT
Organism: Protopterus annectens; assembly: GCF_019279795.1. Lineage (NCBI taxonomy): Eukaryota > Metazoa > Chordata > Ceratodontiformes > Protopteridae > Protopterus > Protopterus annectens. The sequence continues at coordinate 935,943,662 of NC_056732.1, read as the reverse complement.
TTCTTTCAGCAATACAGGGATACTGGTTATTTCTAGTAAGATCAACTGAAGATCATAACATCTATAAGGTGCACACAAAATGCAATACTTAAAGTATCATGTTCAAAACAGTAGTGTAGTTATAAAAAGAAGTTATGTGCCTGCAATAATGTTCCGTCTGTGTTGTGAATTTTCATTCTTCCTCAGCTGATGCGTTCAAATCCGAATCGACCATTACTGAAGCTCGTGGCAACCAAAAACTCTGAGCTTCTCCCTTGCCCATAATGCACCAACCCCAAGTTACCTCAGATCTTGTTTGCTGACTTTTTACCAGAAAAGAAAATTTTGGCGTACATAAATATAGGAGATATAAAACTGCATGCGCTCAATACAGGAAGAAAACTATCTGGAGCTCAATATCAAGAACAATGATGCCCCTTTAACAGCTCATTCTTCCAGATGTTTGTGAATGTAAAAGATGGGGGTTGGTGGGTGGGAAGTTGAAGAAGAATCAAAATAGACAACACAGATGGAACGTTATGGTAGGTACGTAACTTCTTAATCTGATGTTGCCAATTTTCATTCTAGCATCAAGTGATGGGATAGCTACCGATAATCCCGGGTGGACTTTAAGGAAGGATGTTCCTGAGCACAGATGAACCACATGATGCTCTATCCCTGGAGAACATATCCAATTTGCAATGAGTAATAAAAGTATGGGGAGTAGCCCAAGTTGTTGCTACACAGATGTCCATGGATGCTCTGGAAGGAAAAACTGAAGAAGCTGCAACAGACTTATTGGAATAAGCTTGTAGTGGTTGTGGTACGGTAACACCCAATTTGCTATAGACAAATGTAATACAAATCAGTTAGCCATCTGGCTGAAGTTACATTTGCGACTGTTTTACCCAATTTCAACTCTGCAAAGGAAACAAATAACTGTACTTTTTTTTCTGATGGTTTTTGTTCTATGCAGGTAAAAAGCATTATCTGCGAACATCCAATAAATGTAACATGTTTTCATACTGGTTTACAAAATTAGGGAAGAATACTGGCAAAGTAATGGATTGACTGATAATAGATTCTGACACCACCTTGGGAAGAAAGGAGGCATTAGTTCATAGAGTCAACTTTATCCTTGTGAAAGATCAAGTATGGAAGTTTGGCAGACGACATGAATCTCTGAAATTTGTCTAGAAGAGGTAATGGCTACTAGAAAAACAGTTTTCCAAGTAAGATACAAAAGGTCACATTTAACTGCGATTCAAAGGGGAAATATATTAAAGCTTCCAGTACCAGTTTGGATCCCATGGGGAAGCAGAGTCCTTAAATAGAGGTCTCAAATGTAGAGTGCCTCGCAAGAAAGCTCTGCAAAATTTGTGAGAGGCTACTGAAGAACCTTCAAATCCAATGTGAAAATCTGATACTGCTGCTAAACGAACGGTAATGGTTGAGGAATTCTTTAAAAAGTAAGGCTAATAATAATAATAATAAACTATACACACTAAGCCGAGTGGAGGAGGGGCATGGACTACAACTCTGATCTGAGATATATAACAATAAGTATCCTGATTTTTGGGCTTATTTATACTGGTTATTGCTTCTAGCAATTTATATATACCACTTTTTACTGCCTCCTGCATACGTTTTACTGTACTTTATTGCTATTAACTAATCTGCATGGTTAAATTAAAACTGTCTGCCTTACAGGGCTGAGAAATAATTTTTTTACTGTCACACTGTTTGTAAAGCTTTATAGCTAGTTTCACTGTGTGAAATGTATTAACGGGAAATGTTATGTACTTGTTAAGCACCTATTTGCTTGTTCTGATTTCCTACCACGGAGTGTATCATATAACTGATTTGTTTGCAGTTAAAAGCATTCTGTAGAGTCCCCTTGCTCCTTTATCTATTTAAAAACTTTCATTTTGCGGCTCACCGCTGTGATAAACATTTTTGTAGTGTTTACTGTCTAAAAGAGTGTAGCCTAGTAGCTGTAGTATTGCTCCCCACCCTCCCTTCCTGTCGGTGTCTTGCTGTTATACTTGGTGGCTTTGCAGTTGCCCACCCCTACTGTAAATTTGATCTGGGACACTCCTCCCAGTCTAGTGTCATTAACTCATTCTACCTAATACAGAGAGAACATCTGAGAAGGCCAACCCACTTAGTTTTTTCCTTCTGTTCCTTCTTTCTCCCTTTCTTACAAAAAAAATTGCCTGAATCTCCTTGTGTTCTGACTGTGCTTCTCAAACATTTTGGAAATATAGAGTATATTTTAGTGCATTTATTAAAACTATACTTGCCGTACTATTACTACAACTCAAGTGCTCTAGGTAGCACTGCATCTGAATTGTTTTAGTGTGTTTAACTGCTTTTCTGTATATATATATATATATATAGACTTTTCTGTATATGTAGACTAGCTACTTATTCCACTGTATTACTGCCTCTTAAATGGTTTTACAGTTGTGCACTTGCCTTGCTTCATTCAAAAAGTTTTAAATTGCTAATTTTGTAGAGTTTTAATTGCATTTACTGTTTCGGGCTACACACTCAAGTGTGTTGGCCTTTTCTGTGTTTATTTACTGTATTATTGCATTGTTTAGCCTGTTTTAACCAAAAAAAACCAAACAAAAAAATACTATCTTGTTTGCTCGTTTCCCGCCTTTCCTATTTAGTATAGTCCAGATCTCAGGCTTTGCTAGTTTCAAGACTATTTACTGTGTTCAGAGCTATCCAGACCATGCTGTGGTAGAGGGAAGTCCTACTGCTTACCAGTGAGAGTGGTGAGTATTGTACTGCTTATCTAACAATAAAGGAGTGGTTTCCAGCTCTGAAATTGTAATTTTATTAGCCATTTTGGGCTGATTTCTATCCCTTTCAACTTCCTGGCTTAAAAATGCGTGTGTTTGCGCATTTTTCGAATTGTGCAGCACCGCAGGTGCCAGAAAGTCTGCTCTTCAAATTTGCCCTTAGAAATAGTTGGTTTCTCAGTAGTAGTACTAAAATCTGGACTCCTGTGACTAGCACTTGCTCTAGAACCTGCTGGAAAGCACTAGGAAGCCTTAAACTGATACAAGCACTCAACTCTCCTTGTTAATAAGGAGAAATTAATCGTAGGCACTAAACAGACTATAATTGCAAAGTACCTTGCAAAGGTAAGGGAAAACAGCTCTAGTACTCGACAAAAAAGCACCTAAACAGGCATGTCCAAGGGTCAGCTTCTGGTGATTTCTCCTGTCCACCTGGTGAATCTGCGCATACTGGGGCAATGCAGCAACTGCCTCATGTACACAGACAACTCTCTCCTCCTACCACCAACACTACAACCTGTGAAAGATGCAATTACATACCCAAACTGGAAGCAAAGCTCTCTCCAGCCAAGATTGTGCTAGACAGTCAAGAGAAGAAGGTTAACACCTGCACTACACCTCAAGCAACACATAACCCTTCAAAACCCACACTATCAACACCCACACATAACACTAAACCCACATATGCGGAGGCCCTTAACATTAACCAGCCCAAGCAACAAGACCCTCCGAAGCTGAAACGCAAACAAACACCAGTCACAACCAAAGTGACACATAGCTCACAATACCAGTGTACCACCCAACAACAGCCCCTAAGGCAAGACAACGTACCCAACACTTAGGTGACTATATAGTCAGGCACACTGATGTCCCACTCACCAGGCTGAGCAAGGAGAAAATTACAGTCAGCTGCCTGTCAGGTGCCAGGATCCGCCACATAACACATGCACTCAAGTCACTCCACAACAAGTACAAATACGACTCTGTCACTGTCCAGGAATTACTTGAGGCGTACCTCTCTGGACTACATGAAAAGAGACATGGAAGAGCTCTCGGATCATGTGGCCCAGGCAGGTATGACCCTAGCCCCGAGTATCATCCTGCCTTCGCCCAGAATATTACCACAGTAAAAGAACAAAATGATTGAACGTCAACAATTGGCTAAGCTTCTGGTGTCATTCAAAGGGGATCCAGTATATTTTAGCCAGAGGATACCCGTATAAATTAATAAAGGAAATAGAGGAAGAGGTTAAATTAGTAAGACTTGATAAATTTAAACCAATTTTAGGTTTAATGTACTGGCAAATACAACATCAGAAAAATGAACAGTATGATGGTAGTAGTAATTTTGTAATGGACTTTAGTGGTGAAGCCCAAAGAATTAGGAATATGATTGAAAATGAATGGACCAAATTTGGCAAAATTTCTGACTTGGATAGTTTGTTTTCCTCCCCCCTAAAATGTACATACAGAAAAGGTAGAAGCCTTAAAAATTTTTTTGAAAGAAAAGGGAATAATGGCAACATTAGAGAGGGAAGATCTGGTACATTTAAATGTGGAAGGTGTAACCAGTGTATTCATGTTGTATCTAGGGACACTATATATATATATATATATATATATATATATATATATATATATATATATATATATATATATAAAGAGTAGGGACATGTTGATCCAAAGTAAACATTATGCAAATTGTCAGACGAGTGGTATTGTTTACTTAGCTGTGTGTAAAATCTGTGAAGCATTTTATGTAAGAAAATCTGAGAGAAAGCTAAGGAATAGAGTATATGAGCATTATTATGACATTAAACACCAGTGTGTCAGTAATGCTCTATATAGACATAAAGTGAACTGCGAGGAAGCCTCTTTCACTTTTTTTGTATTAGAAGTAGTTGACAGGGATGTAAGGGGTGGTCCCTGGGAAACATCAATTGAATATAAGGAACTTCTATGGCAAATCCACTTGGAGGCCAACAAAATACCTGGATTAAATGATACCCTATCTATTGCCCCAGTTTTAAAAATGAGAGCGGCTAAGTTCTGATGAATTTGTTTTTTATTTAATATTTATTATATATTGTCCAACATGTAATATGCATTATGGTTCATAATTATGTATTTTTTAAGAAGAAGAATATGGTACTATTTTTATATGTACATACACATTCACAAGTTTGGAAAGTTTTTTTTAGTTTAAAAAGTTTTCTTTTTAGTCAGTAGATGGCACTGTTAGAACAGGAAATGCACATACTGTTTTTTTAAATGATTTTAAATAATTTTAATCAAAGGGTTTTTAAATTTAGTAAATAAATTAAAGTTTTTAAGGTCTAAATGAATGTATATCATATTAATTAATGTGTTTTATAATGGGCTATATCTTGTTTAAATAGCCTTTAGTGAACAGAATATGGCATAAGTAAGGTTTTTCAGTCAAGTTCTTTTAATTAATCAATTTTAGAAATGATTGTTTAATTGTTTAATTGTTCAATTATGTTGATAAGTGAATGTATTTATAGTGAACAGAAAGTTCAATATTCATTCTGTCACATCCGAGGAAGTGATCCAAATGAAAACGCAGTGGTGAGATTCAGCGTTAATGGTTGCTGTGTTGCTGTGGTGTTGTGGACCATTAAATTATCGTAAAAGAAGAAATTTGTGCCTTATTTCCTCCACAAGTGTTTTTGTTTGGTGGGATCCAGTATATGTATGCATGGGACGACATGATCGACACACCACGATGCTTTGCCAGAGATTGTCTGCGCCCGTCACTCCTGGGAGTCAGGTTACTGGCTAAAGCTCTTGCCACCCCTATAGTGCCATTTTTTAGGCAAGGTTCAAAGGACAAAACCACCACCGTAACAGTTACAAGCATGCAAAATCTGAAGGTAATGCTACTCAATGCTAGAAGTCTAAACCTCAAAATGCACTCTCTCGAGGCACTCCTAAAAATGGAGAACATTGATATCTTGTGCAGTAACTGAGAACTAGTTCAAGACTCCAGAGAGCACCCCTGCTATACCAGGCTACAACTCTTACCACACTTTTCGGCCATCAAACCATGACCGAAACACTAAAGGTGGAGGAATGTCCATATTCACCAAGGATATTCACACCTCCAGGCTAGTTGCCCAACACAATGCAGCTGAAATTTTCCAGGTGCAACTAACACTAGGTAAAGACTGCAATCCAAACTGCAGCTTGCTACAGATCCCCCACCATGCCCCAAGATTCTCACTACACCTTTCTAAACATACTGGAAAATATTAAGATACAACCAAACACCCTAATACTGAGTGATTTCAACTACCCTGCCATTAACTGGGGAAACTACTCAGGTACCAACACCAACACCTTTTCCCAGCGGTTCTTGGAATTCATAAATTCCAATGCCCTGGATCAACTATCTGTTGTCCCACCAGGGGCTCCAATATCCTAGACCTGGTCATTACCAACATGGGAGATAGATTTGCCACACCAGTGGTCACCCCTTCCTTGGCCAGGTCTGACCATAAGCAAATCACCCTTGACATCCACATCCCACCCCCACCCCCCCAGTAAGGAAACCTCTGTAAAAAAAAACTTCTCCAAAGCCAACTTCATGCTACTTAAGTCATAAGTGACAAACTTCATGACACCCATGCAGATGGGAGCTGAAATTTGACTGCTAAATCCTACACTAAGGCACTGTATGAGCACATCCACTCGTGCATGAATCGTGCCATCACAAATAGAACCAAGACACTCTCCTCTACAAAAAGGAAGCCAATCTGGTGGTCCCCTGCCATAAACAAACTATACAACAGAAGAAGAAACTGTTGCAGAAAAGAGGAAAAGCCCAGGATGCAAAAAACTCCCTTACCAGCCTCAGTAAGAAGCTGAGATCCCTCATAAAATCCTCCAAAGCTAGTTACGAAAATAAAATTGCCAAAGATTCCAAAGACAACCACAAGGGATTCTATAGTTATGTCAAGAATCTAAATGGCAATGCTCAGATCTACTCTGAACTACAACAAATTGGCATTAAATATACTGATCCCAAGGATATTGCCAATACCCTGGCAGATCAATTTAGTGCCAACTTCACTCCCCTCTCACCCCCTAAAGAGCCCATCTCAATACCAAAAGATTGCCAAATTCCGGTAATCACGGCCACACAGGTAGAAACCACACTCTCCAAAGCTAAGAATACAGCATCCATGGGATGAGATGACAAACCAGGCTGTGTACTACATGAACTACAAAATGAACTGGCACCTCACCTAAGTGTCATGTTTAATCATAGCCTTAACTCAGGCTTCGTGCCCACTGAGTAGCGCACAGCTACAGTTATCCCACTCCACAAGGGGGGATCCACCTTGGATCCCTGGAACTACTGTCCCATCAGTCTGATGAGCCTGATCCACAAGGACATGGAACGCATTATCATGGAATTTGTAAACAAAGACATTGGCAACCTTCAAACATTGGACCCCACTCAGTTTGAGTTTGTGAAGGGCCAATCTTGTCTCCTGAACCTGACGGACTTCTTCGAATCAGTCTCCAGAGTGTGGACTAGGGTAAGGCGGTCCACACAGCCTATCTGGACCTCGCCAAGGCCTTTGACACCATCCACCACTCTGGAATCACAGATAAACTTACTAAGATGGGCATAAATCCTTACTGCACTTGATGGGTTGCCAACTGGCTTACTGACAGAACCCAGACTGTAAAATTAGCCGACTCCAAATCCAGCTCCAGACATGTGACAAGTGGAGTACCTCAGGGTTCAGTCCTGGGACCGCTCTTGTTTGGCATCTATTTCTCTGAAGTACAGGCCAACACTAAGGGACTCTGGCTAACAAAGTTCACAGGTGACTACAAACTGGGAGCTATTACTGAATCCCCAAATGATGTGGATATTCTACAAAAGGGCTTACAAAAATAGATGCTTGGTGCCAGAGCCATGAGCTCAAGCTTAATGCCAAGAAATGTATAGTTATCCCCTTTGGGAAAAAAACATGTACCCATGAATTACCACATAGGTGGCAGTACACTAAACGCCAAAAGTGTGATGAGAAACTTAGGGACACAGGTGGACAGTAGTCTCACATTCGATAACCACATCGCCCCAACAGTCAGGAAATCCTTCTATGTGGCACACCTCATCACTAAGGGCTTTTCATCCAGAAAAAAGGAGGTCATTGTCCCACTGCACTCATCCCTCATTAGACCCATTATAGAGTACAACACCCCATTTGGTATGTACCTCACAAGACTCTGCAACAGCTGGAAAGGCCACAGAAATACCTCAGTAAAAGAATCACAGGCCTAAAGCAGATGCCCTATACTGACCGTCTAAAAAAACTCCAGCTATACTCTGTGGCATATTGTCTACTCAGAGGTGATCTCTGCTTAACATACAAGGCCATGTCAAAACCTGAGCTGCTGGACATTCTCCACTTAAAGAAATCCAATCCCTCAGAGCAACATGCTCCAGGGATCTAAACCCTGTCATCACAATGAACAAAACATGCTGGAGGGATAGGTTCCTGACCCAGAGACTCCCCAGACTCTGGAATAGCCTGCCCATACATGTCAAGCAGAGCACCTCCTTGGCCCTCTTCAAAAGGAACCTTGGCGATTGGATGGGAGATAGGAAATTCGTCCCATGGATCACGTCAGTCGCCCTGCTAGACAGGGGTCCAGGGAAGTAAATATTGTGGGAAGAAATATCCAGGGAATTGTTTGGCTCGGCTTGTATAGGCCCTAGGGCCGATAGCGTAGTACCAACCTATGAACCTATAAAAATACAAGAATTTCATATACTGGAGCTGAAAAATGGTCAACATGACTTCATTGTGCTCAGTGAACAAATCTTTTCCATTTACTTGCGGCGCCTTCCATGACATGAGACAGTAGCCACATAGAGGTGTTAAGATATGGATCATAGAGTGGCCATCTGGGTGGAGTGCAATTGTTTGTCCTCCGCCGACATGGACTCAGGGGCGACGCAGTGTACTCTTTGATAAGGTCCCGCTGCAGTCGGAGCACATTTGCCATGTAGTTCAGCGACCTCACAGAGAATGCAGCCGAACTAGACACCCGCTTCCCTAGGCGGTCCATCAACAGAGACTCCTTGCTCGGGGGATGAACCGAGGGACTCTCCTGAGCAAGTTCCCTCTTGGTGGCCGCCACCACCAACATGGCATCTACAGGGGGAACCTTACTCCAGTGGGACTTGTCAGAGTGTGGGCTAAGAATCTTGTCCGGGCGCTTGGGGACTGGCTCCACAGTGTCCGGCTCCTTCCACGCCCTGGTAGTAATCAAGTCTACCAGGGGGTCGGCCGGAGGGGACACCCAAGAGGTAGATGGGCCTGCTTCAAACGCCTCCAGGAACACGGATTCGTCTGAGGTAGGCTTTGGGGCAGACCACCTCCCACCTTATTCTGAGCATCTCCATGATGTCACCAAATGAGACATCTTCGGGAGGTGATCTTGGGAAGCCTTACCCTTCCTCCAAATCCGTGTCCTCAGTCAAGGACTCGGGGGAGTCCAGGTGCCTCCTCTTGCACCTTCGCTTGTGAGGAACCTCCTTGGGGGGGGGGGGGCTGTCCGAGGAGGTCTCACCAGCAACGTCTTGTTCCAATGAACTACCTGGGACGTCAAAGCAGGCTGTCCCTGGGGCCGGGTGATGGAAGTCGGACCCAATAGAGAAGGAGCGCAGGGGGGAGCCGTGGCAAGGGCCGGGGGCCTGGAATCTCTCGACAGCACACTCTCCACCACGCCGAATGCAGAGGGAGAGCTGCTCTCTCTGGGATCCGAAAGCAGACCCTCTCTCGGATCCAACGGACGGATCGGAGTCGGCGCCGAAGCGATCGGATCCGACGGACCAGCATGCTCTGACCTGGATGGAGCCGAAGACATACAAATACCCCTGGATCCGAAGCTCAGCCCTCGGCTCAGAGAGCTCGGATCCGAAGAAAATGGACCCAACAGACTCGAAGGAAGTGTCGGCGCCTAAGTACCCTAGACTATCGGTGCCGACTCACCCCCGGCTCCAAGGCTGCCCGACTCCGAACCCGGGAAACGGGACAGAGAAGGAGCTATCAGGGCAAAGAAGGGAGTCGAACTCCCCCCCCCGGAGGGGGGGGGCAGGAGCACTCCCATCTGCAGTTGGGCCTGGAGGAATCTTCTCATCATCCGGTCCAAATCTGCATCCGTGAGACTTGGGGTAGATCTCGACGAGGCCACCGAGGCGGGGCAGGAGTGTCGCCTCGATGACCTTGAAGGAGATCGGGTCTCCTCCTCCTCAGGACCCGGTGAAAAGCACGGGGACCGAATCAGAGAAGGAGGAGACCCAGAAGACCTGGAGGAAGAAGACCGCTTAGCCGGGGGGGGCTGAAGCGGAGGCCTCGGCCCGCCGCTTGTGGTGCTTCTCCCTCCTCCTTTCTTTCCTGGCCTCCCTCTCCTCCGGGCCTAAGGCGGGAGGTTGAGTCCCGGCCGGGGGGAGGGAAGAAGGAGTGGCAGCCGCCGCAGTGGTAGCCACGGGAGGACCGGAGGTAGAAGCAGAGTCCGGGGGCAGAAGACCTGCCAGAATCAGCTTAGACCTCCGGTCCTTGAGTGCCCTGGGGTTGAACACTGCACAAATGGTACAACCAGATGACAGGTGCTCAACCCCAAGGCACAATACACACAGAGTGTGGCCATCTGCTGGGGACAGCTTATGGCCACACTCGGTGCACTTAGAAAACATCAACTTTGGGGCCTCAGACATACTAAGAAGGTAAAACCACACACACTAGACCCCAAACACACACACTCAACCCTGACGAAACCACGAAGGAAGGGGGAGGTTAAATATGAAACAAAATAAATTAAACTAAGAGAGTTTTAAGTAGAAAAAGGGACCTAAACACACACACACACACACACACACACACACACACACACACACACACACACACACACACACACACACACACCAAGAGTTAAAGAAAAGGGTCAGAAAAGTAAAATTTCTCTCACAAAGTGAACGAAAATGCCTGTAACTCGGGATCAAGCTGCTGAAGTAAACCGCGTTAAACTAGATCTGGGGTCAAGCAGGGTTGGCAGGGGATTATGGGTAGGGGAGGAGCTTGGAGCTCGGATCTAAAGCTGTTGAAAACTGCCAGCTCGGATCCGAGGTCGGATCCGATTCCCATAGGTTGCTGCACAAATGAAGTTAACTACTTCAGATCAAATCTTTTCCATTTACTTGTATAAAGTGTTCTTGTTGAAGGTTTATGGGAAGATAGTATCAGTTGTCTGACTATTAAGAGAATTGGAGAAACCAGGCAGTCAGCCTGAGACTTGAGATGTCAGGATGGATGATGTTCATCGAGTGAGACAGGAGGTTTGGAGTCAAATCCAGAATCCAAGGTTGTTGAAGTAAGTGAGTCCGAAGGAAGGGAAACCAAATCTGTTGAGGTCAGTATGGTGCAATGAGGTTGACTTTGCTCTTCAACTGTACAGCTTTCTGAAGAAATTTCAAAATTAATGGGATTGGTGGGTAGGCATAAAGTTGACCGCAGGGCCAATCATGAAGTAGAGCATTCCTTGCTGATTCCCCTTTTGGGAGATTAGGACAAAGTAGCTGCTGCACTTGTTTAGGGGAGAAGTAAAAAGATTGCAGCAAGGCCGGCCCCACTGATGAAAAATCATTTCAGTCACATTCTTGTTGACAGACCACTTGTGAGGTGGAAGAATGCACCTGCTCAATTTATCTGCTATCACACTGGACTTCCCTGGAATGTGCATTGCTATGAGAAAGCGGATGGATGAGGATATTGCCCATTGCCACACCCTGAGCACTTCTTGACATAAGGGGTATGATCTAGTCCCTCATTGTTTGTTGATATAGCAAACTACTTACACATTGTCCATTTGAAATGCTATCATCTTGAAAGGCCTGCAACGCTAAAAGCACTGCTGTCATCTCTAGGATATTGATATGCAAGTTGGTTTCTTTGGAGGACCAAGTGCCTTGGACTGTGTTCCCCAGAAAATGCACCCCCCACCCCAACTGGGAAGTGTCCATGGCCACTATGGCCTTGGGCTAAGGGGGAATGCATGGACGGCCTTTTAGAACCTGATCTGATTGAATCCACCACCTGAGATCTCTCTTGCATGTCTGAGTAATTCAAATCAGAGATGATATGGGTTGGTAAAGTATCGACTATTGAGTTGCTAGCATCCAGTGGGGAATCCTCATGTAAAATCTGGCTAAAGGTGCAACTGTTATCACTACTGACAATGATCCTAAAGCTTGAAGGACCAAGCGGGCTGAAATCTTTGTACTGCAGATTATTTTCCTGACCTGTGATCCTATATTTGAACCCTTGAGGGAGGCACTGAAGCAATCATTGACTGTGTTGAAAACTGCTCCTATGAATTCCAAATTTTGAGTTGGTTCCAACTGACACTTGGCATAGTTCATGGTTATTCTCAGATGACAACAATTCTAGAGAACCTAATCTCTTGCCCATATCAATCGATGCCTGGTCAGTGCAGTAATGATCCAGTTGCTAGATTGGGAAACACTCTGAATGCCTGCACTCAAGTGAACTGCTACAAATTCCATACACCCTGGGGGCTTTGATGAGAGAAAAGGTTAGAAAGTACAGTTTTGTACCTACCATAAATGTAGATGTCCGAACTGGATAGCATCTGCAGTCATAACAACTGGGGTTGTCCTGTCGTCAGGCAGCCCTTCAGTCGGCCGGATTCCAAAGTCGGGGCCGGGCTTGGGCTGATGTCGCACTTCACCCGACGTCATCTCTGTTGGTCTTCGGGTATAAAGGCATCAGCCGACGCCATTTTCCTCAGTGTTTCTTGCCCCAGATGCCAGTAGCCCTCTTGAAGGCTAAAATTTGGATAGATGCCAATGTTTCCAAAAGATAGAGGTAAACACAAAAATAAGCATGTATGTACATATATACAAACAAATACACCATAAAGACTCCCCACCATCTAGCTATTAGGAGGGTAAACACCCTAGGAGTACCACAGAGGGAAGGAGGGAGGGTAATCCTGACTGCAGATGCTATCCAGTTCGGACATCTACATTTATGGTAGGTACAAAACTGTACTATGTCCTTCATGGATGCATCTGCAGTCATAACAACTGGGTAGAATACCATAGCCAACTAGGGAGGAGGATAAAAGTAGATTATGGTGTGTTTAGGATCCCTTGCAGTACAGCAGTGGCAAACCCTGCTCGGGATCTGGAATATAGAGGCAAATTATAATGCTTGGCAAATGTATGCACGGAGGTCCAAGTAGCCGCCTCAATAATGTCTTTGGTTGCCACTCCTCGTAAGAAGGCTGTGGTAGTGGCTGTTGCCCTTGTAGAATGAGGTCTTATGTTCTGTGGAATTGGTTTTCCATGGAAGGAGTAACAGAATCGTATGCAATTTCCTATCCATTTGGAGATTGTCTGTTTGGAAATAGCTTTTCCTTCCCTTCCTGTTGCATAGGCTACAAAAGTTGGTCAGTCTTTCTGCTACTTTTTGTTCTGTCCAATAGTAGCGTAGCTGTCTATGTACATCCAAGGTATGCAGTATTCTTTCCCTCTGTTTTGTGGGTTGGGAAAGAAGGTAGGTAGGTGGATTGCCTGGTTTAAAGACACTCTGGATACCACCTTAGGCATAAATGTAGGATTAGTCCTCATGGACACTCTATCTTGGTGGAAGATTAGGAAGGGTTGCACTGCCATTAAGGCCTGTAGTTCTGAAACCCTCCTTGCTGAAGTAATTGCCAGTAGGAAAGCAGTTTTCCATGACAGGTGTTGTAGGTCTGCTGTTGCTGCTGGTTCAAAGGGTGATAGTGTCAACTTTTCTAGCACAAAGTTTAAGTCCCAAGCTGGTAATGGTGGTTTCCTTGGAGGTTTTACATTCTTGATTCCTCTGAGGAACTGCCTGAGCAAAGGGTGCGAAAAACAGGTGGATCAAAGCTGTATTCTGCTGAAATAGCTGATGCATGTATCTTGATGGAGGAGTAGGACAGGCCTGAATGAAGAAGTTCGCCAGATACTCCAGAATGTTAGGCATATCTAAGTTTGACACATCTTTTCCTCTTTCAGTACTCCAAATGACAAACCTTTTCCATTTTCCAGCATAGTTCCTTCTTGTTGAAGGTCTGCGTGCTTCAAGAATAATGTCTTTAACTCTTTGGGAAAGTTCTGGATTAGCTGCTGCTATGTGATGTTCCATGCAGTCAGTTGCAGCGTTTTAGGTTTGGATGTATGATGCTGTAGTTGTTCTGAGTTAACATCAAAGGCATCAGGGGTATTGGCCACATATTGTTCGAGACATGCTCCTCAGCAGTGGGTACCAGTGTTGTCTTGGCCAGTTTGGAGCTATCAGGATTATCCTCGGGCGTTCTTCCTTGATTTTTAGTAGTACTTTGTGTATCAAGGGAAGAGGTGGGAATGCATATGCTGTTAGGCCTTTCCAGCTGAAGGAGAGCGAATCCACTTTCCATGCTAGTGGGTGGAATGTCCTTGTGCAGAATTTTTGAGCTGGTGATTGAGAGGTGATGCGAATAGATCTATCTGAGGCGTTCCCCATTTCTTTGAGATGGTCTTGAAGATGTCGGGTGCAGCTTCCATTCGTGGGCATCCGATGTGGTTCTGCTTAATATGTCTGCTAGAGTATTTTCTTTTCCGGTACAAATATTGCCTGTAACTGGATGTTGTAGCTGAGTGCCAGGGTCCACAGCTCCAAAGTCATTCTGCATAGGGGGTATGAATGAGTGCATCCCTGTTTGTTGATGTACCACATGACTGTGGTGTTGTCTGTCCTTATCATCAACTGGCCCTCTTTGAGAAATGGTCTGAACTTTTGGATTGCCAGTTTTACTGCCAGCATTTCTTTTAGGTTGATGTGCAGGTGAAGTTGATCCTGTGTCCACAATCCTTGCACGCATTTGTCCAGCATGTGGGCCCCCCATCCTAGGTCTGAAGCGTCTGTTGTGATGGTCTGGCTTGCTTGACATCTGCGAAAGGGTAGGCCTGGGTTTGACTGGCATGCCTGAGCCCACCATAGGAACTCCTGTTTTAAGCATGGAATTAGTGGGATTTCTGTTTCTAGGCTGTGTCTGTGTTGGGACCATAAATTCTTTAGGTACCACTGTAGTTTTCTCATATGTAGTCTGGCAAATGGGACCAAGATTATGCATGATGCCATGAAGCCCAAGGCCTGCAGTACTTTTCTTGCTGTTAACTTGTTCAGTTTTGTTAGTGCCAAGAAGTAAAGAGGAGTTCTTTTGTTTTTCTGTAGTTAGGAATGCCATTTGTTTTACTGTGTCCAATTCAGCCCAAGAATGTCCTTGTTTGGGATGGTATCAGCCTTGACTTTTGTAAATTGACTGTGTATCCCAGTGCTTGTAGCAAGTAAATGACCCTTTGTAAATCTGTTGTCAGCTTGCTTTTGTTGTCCCCTTGTAGCAGGCAGTCGTCCAGGTATGGGTAAATTTGAATTCCCTGTAGTCTGCAATGGGCGATTACTGATGCCAGGCATTTTGTGAATACTCTGGGCAGTAGATAAGCCAAAGGGCAATGCTGAGAATTGATAGTGCTCTGATCCTGCAAGAAATCTGAGGTATCTTCTGCAGATTGGTCGAATGGGGACGTGCAGGTATGCCTCCTTGAGATCTAGAGTTACCAGCCAACACTCCTTGCCCAGCATGGGAAGAAGTTGCTGTAGGGTCAGCATTTTGAATTTTGGGACAATGATGTATGTATTTAAGGTGGACAGGTCGAGAATTGGTCTCCAACTTTTTCCTTTCTTGGAACTAGGAATAGTCTGGAGTAGAACCCCTTTCCTTGCTCTGCTGTTGGCACTCTTTCCACAGCTCTCATGTTTGCTAACTCCATTATCTGTTGTAGAGCCTCTGTTTTTTGATTTGGAGGTAGATTTGGCATTCCTCTTTTGACTGGTAAAGTGTGGAAGTGGAACCAGTAACCTTGATCTATGGTTTGTAAAATCCACTTGTCTTTTGTTATGTAGTGCCAGTTCTTTGAAAATAAGGTTAACTTTCCGCCTAGAGGAGCTGCTATTTGTTCCCTGGTAGGCGGATTTAGGGTTAAGTCACTGTGGTTGTGTTGATGTAGTGGCAGTGGTTGTGTCTGTGCTTCTGTTGTTACCTTGCCACTGTCGTCCTCTGTAGGCACCTCCTCTGGATTGGTTTCTGCCTCTGGAACGTCTTTTCCTGCCCCTTTGAGATCTTGTGGAGTCAGGAAAGGACCAATTTTTGGCAGGCCAGTTCCTGCTAAACCTTGGGGGTTGAACCTGCAAGAAATCTTTAACCGTTTGAACAGATTTTGCCTTTTCTTCCATTTTCTTCATAACCTGCTGGGCAGGTGTACCAAACAAACTTGTCTTATCCATAGGAGCATCTAGCAACTTAGCTTTAACATGATCCGGTAAAGCTTGCTCCTTTAGCCATGCATGCCTTCTTATCACTGTGCCAGTCATGGCTGATCTAAATGAAGCCTCCAGTGCATCATAGCCACATTTTAAGGAATGGTTACTAACCTGTTGTATGTTATTTACCATTTCTAATACATATTTCTTATCAAGAGATTCATCAGTGGTTAGCTTTTTAGTTAACTGATCAAGCATAAACTCTTGGTATTGTATCATGTGAAACTGACAGTTTAAAGCTCTAGCTGAGAGAGTAGCTGAAGTGTAGACCTTTTACCCCATCTGTCTAATGACCTTGCTTCCCTTTCAGAAGGAATAGGGTTTTAGCTATGGTGGCTACTGCCTTGGGACCCTAGGATATAGCCGGGTCTGCAAGTGGGGCCTTGTAAAGGTGGTGATGAGTATCTGGCACCCTGTAAAATCTGTCTGGTTTGGCAGGGGCTGGGGTAAAGAATCTGGAGCGGAGCAGACCTCATTGAAAGCATCATCCACCACAGAGAACAGGAGGTATAGCTAAGGGCCTGTGCTGTGGAAGGTGCAGAAAGGTCCTAAGTCTTTTTCTGGAGTCTGAAAAATCCTGTTGCTGCCATTGGAACTGCTCTCATGGCATGTAAGGTTTCCCCAAAGGAGAATTCTTCTGGTGGGGAAGCAGCTGGAATGGATTCTTCAGCATCAGAATCTTCAAAATTGGAGAAAGGAGCCTCTGGCTGGTCAGTTATGTCTGATTCATCAGCAGAATCATCAGAGGACACTGGCTCAGGGGCTCTGCCCTAGGTCTCTTCTCTGGGGGCTGAGAGGCCCTGTCTGGGTGAGATTGAGATCCTCTAATTAATGAAATTAAATCTTCTGCCAAAGTAAGCATTTGAGAACTAGAAGAGGGCCTGGTTGTGGGGGTTTAACAGGCACTGTTTTAGTAGTCTTGGCTGCTTTAGCCCTGGCGAAGGCCTTAATGGACATGGCTGCTGGAGGCCTAGCAGCACCACGTGCTGGGGTAGAGACATCCAAGGGAATGGTGTCTGATAAGTCAGTGGCAACCACCGTAGTGGATAAAATTTCTGAGGCCGATTCAAGAGTGGTAGCAGGGGCCTCAGTTGTAGAGATAGATTCAGCTGTACTTTGATCAGTTTTCTCGGTTTCGGCGAAACCGAGACACTTGATTTGCTTAACCATGGTTTCGGCCGAAACAGCGGACCGCGAGTGTCGGTCTTTATCTTTGCGTTTTTTGGCAGATTGGGTAGTCGGAGGATCCGGCGGCATAATGTCTGGAAAATCAGAACCGAAAAACTGTTCTGCAAACTCCGACCGACGCCTAAGCGTTCGTCGGTTGAAAGAAGCACAGGCCAAACAGGCTGCTACGTCGTGGGCTGGGCCTAAACAAGGCAGACAATAAGAGTGGAAATCTTTATGAGGTATTTGTTTCCCATAGGTTAAACAATTATTAACTTTTCTGACATCGGCTGAGGCAAAAAGAGTCTAGCGGGTACTTAGCTTTAGAAGTCTTGAGTAGTATTCGGTAGAAGTAATCTCTGGATCCGACCGACCGGCACTTGCGAACAGCTTCTGCTTCGGGTGCCACGCGGCAAGAAAGACTGAGGAAAATGGCGTCGGCTGGTGCCTTTATACCCCGAGACCAACAGAGATGACGTCGGGTGAAGGGCGACATCAGCCGAAGCCGGACCCGGACTTTGGAATCCGGCCGACTGAAGGGCTGCCTGACGACAGGACAACCCCAGTTGTTATGACTGCAGATGCATCCATGAAGGACATCTCTGAACCTATAATGACTGGCTCCCAGCCGGAAGCGCAAGTACCGCTGGGATCATCGTCTCATCTTTATGTGATAGCACACATCCTGAAGGTCTATCCAGCACATCCAGTTGTCCCTGCCCAGGAGAATGGACTGAACTTTGGTGGTTCAAAGGGGGATGCATTAAAGCTTGCAGTACCAGGTTGAGATCCCATGGGGAAGCAGGGTCCTTAAACAAACGTCTCAAAAGTAGATTGCCTCGCAAGAAAGCTCTGCATAATTTGAGAGAGGCTACTGAAGAACCATCCAGAAAGTACAGTTGTGCACACTTACCATAAATGTAGATGTTAGAGTGTATTCACTGTTGCGGTCATCACGTGTGGGTTATACATGCTGTGGTAGACCTCAGCAGGCCCGAATACCAGAGTCTGTTTTTCTACGTCGGCTGCTGTCACTTGTCGACTGATGCCAGGTCATCAGTGCTATAAAGCAAGACAGCCGACACCATTACATCAGTTTTTCTTGCCCTAACCATTCTGAAGCCCAAGGAGATATAGCAAAGTGGTCCTGGTGGCTAAAAGCCACTGTAAGAAGCTTATGTCTTCCTAAGGAAAGAGGATATAAGGGGGAAGGAGGGAGGGAAAGCAGGACTGCAACAGTGAATACACTCGACCATTTACATTTATGGTAAGTGCACACAACTGTAATATGCTCTGGGAGGATTCTCAAAGCTGAGGAGAGGGGTGGTAGGATTAGTAAGAGACCTAGGTATGGATCATCATGCCCTGCAGAACTGCAGAGGCAAACCCTGTCCTAGATTTAGAGAAAGGTGGTAGGTGGTAATGCTTTGTAAAGGTATGGACAGAAGTCCAGGTGGCAGCTTCTATGATGTCCCTGGTTGGAACTCCTTTGAGGAATGTTGTGGAAGCGGAGGCTGCCCTTGTGGAATGGGTACAAATAGACTTAGGGGGTGGTTTCCCATGTAATCTGTAGCAGAAATGGATACAGTGTAATATCCATTTTGAAATGGTTTGCTTGGAAATGGGCTTCCCCTCTGCCTCTGGGACAAAGCTGACAAGAAGTTGGTCTGTTTTAATGATGGGTTTAGTACGGTCCAGATAGTACCTGAGCTGTCTGTCCACGTCCAATGAGTGCAGACTCCCCCCCCCCCCCTGCTTTGAGGGTTAGAGAAGAAGGTGGGTAGATGTATGGCCTGGTTGAGGGTCACATTAGATAACATGTTGGGCATAAAGGAGGAGTTAGTCCTCAGAAAAACCCTGTCTGCATGGAAAATTATGAAGGGCTCAATGGCCATCAGTGCCTGAAGTTCTGAAACCCTATTGGCTGAGGTGATAGCTAGTAGGAAAGCAGTCTTCCAGGAGAGGTATCTCAGTTCTGCTGAAGCAGCAGGTTCGAAGGTTGGTAAGGTTATTTTCCAAAACGTAATTCAGGTCCCAGGCTGGTGTGGGTAGCCTTCTGGGAGGTCTGATATTAGAAGCCCCTCAGAGGAATTGTTTAATCAAAAGATGTGAGAAATGGGGCTGATCTACATCAAAATGAGCTGAAATGGCTGAGGTGTGGATTTTAATAGAAAAGAGGGAGAGGCCACTATTGAGCAACTCCCCTAGGTAGTCCAGGATAAGAGGGATGGAAAGTTGTGAGGAATTGCCTCCTCTGGACTGGCTCCAGGAGCAGAATCTTTTCCATTTCCTTGTGTAAGATTTTCTGGTGCTGGGCCTTCCGGCCTCTGTGATAATGTCTAGAACCAGTTTTCTTAACAGGGGCTCCCCCTGTTTGCTTTTAGAGAATTAGCCATGCTGACAGAGAGTCTGTAAGTCTGGGTATCGCATCCCCCCACCACCTGAGTCAAGAGGTCTGAGATCAGGGAAAGCTGCCTAGGAGGCTGTAATGTTAGACTGTGCAGTGAGGGATACCAGCGCTGTCTGGGCCAATCTGAAACAATGAGGATGGTCTTTGGTCTCTCCTCCCTTATCTTGATCAGTACCTTGTGAATAAGAGGCGGAGGAGGGAAAGCGTACACAAAGAGGGAGTTCAAGGGGAAGGTCAAGGCATCCACCTTCCACGCTAGGTGGTGATACTCCCTGGTACATAATTTTTTTCAGCTGGTGTTTAAGGTGCAAAGCAAAGAGATCCACCTCCGGAGTTCCCCAATCCTGAGTGACTTGCAAAAAGATTTTTCTGTGGAGCTGCCATTCATGGGGGTCCAGTAAATTTCTGCTCAAGTGGTCTGCCAGGGTGCTGTTGATCCCTGGTAGGTTTTGGGCTATTAGGTGTAATCCCAAGGGGGAGGCTGTCAGCCAGAGGTTCATGGCTATCCTGCACAGAGGGTAAGATTGGGTCTCTCCCTGTTTGTTGATGTACCATATTACTGTGGTGTTGTCTGTTTTGATAAGGAGAACCCCTGGCCTGAGATGGGGTTTTAAGGATGTCAGAGCTTTTTGTAATGCCATCATTTCCTTCTGGTTGATGTGTAAGGGAAGGTGCTGGACATATGCACCTGCCTGTTAGGTGAGCGCCCCAAGCAATGTCTGAGGCGTCTGTGGTGATGGTCTGCCCGGTTGGGCAGAGGATGAAGGGAAGACTCTTGTTCTTGGCACAGGCCCCTACCCACTAGAGAAACTCGGCACAGGGGATCAGAGGGAGAGAGGTCTCTAGAGGATGAGAATGCTGATACCAAAGGTTCTTTAGATACCACTGAAGTTTTCTTATGTGAAGCCTGGCTAGAGTACTTAGGAGGATGCAAAAGGCCATGTACCCCAAGGCTTGCAGGAACTTCCTCGCAGTGAAGTGACTTCGGGAAGTCAGCTGGGTAAAGTACAAAGGCAGGAAGCTCTGCCTTTCTGGGGATAGGAATGCCATTTGGGATGCTGTGTCCAGCAATGCTCCCAAGAAAATGATCTTCCTGGAGGGTGTTTGCTTTGATTTCTTCTCGTTGATGGTGAACCCTAAGGAAGTTAGGAGGGTTTTGACAAAGAGGAGGTCCTTTTGCAGCTTTTCTTTGCACTCTGTCTGAATGAGGCAGTCATCCAGATAAAGGTAAATCTGTACATTTCTCTGTCTGCAAAATGCTATGGCCGGGGCTATGCATTTGGTGAATACCCTGGGAGTAGTAGATAAGCCAAAGGGTAGCACAGAGGACTGAAAGTGTTGTGAGCCTGCTCTGAAGCGCAGGAATTTCCTGCAGCATTCCCTTATGGGGATGTGAAGGTAGGCATCTTTTAGGTCTAGGGTCACTAACCAAGCATTTTTTGTCAACATAAGCAGCAGCTGCTGCAAAGTTAGCATTTTGAAATTGGGGACCACCAGGGAGATGTTAAAAATGGAAAGATCCAGGATGGGGCGCCAAGTGCCCTCCTTTCTGGGAACAAGGAATAATCTGGAATAAAAGCCTTTGCCTGTTTAATCTGAGGGGATAGGTTCTACTGCCCCTTAGGATATGAGAGTTTGGACTTGTTTCAATGCCTCTGCCCACTGATTTGGAGGGAAGTCTGGGTACCTTCTTGGAATTGGGAGTTCACTGAAAGAAAATTTGTATCCCTGAAAAATTATCCTTAAGACTCACTGGTCCTTTATAACAGAAAGCCAATTTTCTTTGCAGAGGGAGAGCCTTTCTCCTAACTTTTGGTGAGTGAATGGAGGGCACGGGGGGGGGGGGGAGTCATTGAGAGTTTTTGCCCTAGAGGGATGGCTTAGGACTCCCTGCCTTTAGGGTGGAAATGGTCCACTGTTTGGTTCTCTGCTGTCTCTGGGATAGGGGCCTGGGTAGTCTGTCCCTGCAGGGCTTACTTTGCCCCTGTCTGCTAAGTGTAGGAAAGGACCAGTGCTTCGAGGAAAAATTCCGGCTGAACCTACGAGTTTGTCTTCCATCTTTTTAAGCACCTCTTCTGCTTTTACTCCAAACAAGTGATCCTTATCCAAGGGTGCATCAATTAATTTAGACTTGACATGAGCAGGGCGAGGTTGTTCCTTCAACCATGCATGTCTCCTAATGAAAGATCCTGACACTGCTGCCCTGCTTGAGGCTTCTATGGCATCATATGCATAATGTAATGAGTGTTTGGCCACTTGACAAGTAGAGTGCAATAAATCTGCTAACTCCTTCGAGTTGGCACAGTCAGGAAAAGTTGAAATCTTTTGCTTTAATAGTTCCAAAGTGTGCTGTTGATATTTTAACATATGTAACTGACAGTTGAGTGCTCTGACAGCTAAGGTTGAAGAGGTGTATACAATTTTGTCCAGAGCTATGGAATCCTTGTCAGAAGGAATAGGATTCTTAGCAGAACTAGTCTTAGCTCCTTTAGGTCCCTGTGTAATGATCTCCGGGTCTGCAGCAGGATTTCTGTGCAGGTATTTGTGAGAATCCGGCACTCTGTAATACCTGTCAGGTTTACTGGGAACAGGTGGGAGGGCATCAGGGGCTAAGCTGGATTCATGGAAAACATCATCCACCACCTCTAATATAGGAGGGATGGCCAAGGGTCTGTGCTGGGGCAGATCTAGAAACTCTCTTAGTCTTTTCTTAGACTGAGGGATGTCCTGGGATTCCCAGTGGAAATGTTCCCTGAGGGTGTGAAAGGGTTCCCCAAAGGAGAAGTCTTCTGGTGGGGAGGCAGAAGGAATTTATTCCTCTGCATCTGAATCCTCATAAGCAGTCAGAGGTTGTTGTTCCTCTTTCAAAATATGAATAATCAGATTCCTCAGAATCCTGTTTTCACAGTATTTCAGGAGAAGGGAGTCTTTTCCTTTCAGAAATTGTGGCCAGACTTCCCCTGATAAGGGAAACAAGATACTCTGCCATTTTAAGCATATGGGCTTGGAGTGGTGGAGCAGGAATAAGATGGTGGCTAGAGATAGATTTTCTAGGAGTGGCCTGGCTTCTAGGCCTAAGAGTATCCATTGGTCTGAGAGAAACAGTAGTCGGATGAGAAGTCATTTTTTTTGTCTAGATTCGGTAGTGCGAAAGACCTACTTGGAAGCCAGTGCCTTTGTCATAGCTCCAGACCAAACTGAGGCAGAGACAACCAAAGGCTTGGAAGACTAAGAAGATTTCTGCGGCATACCGGACTCCGAAAGAATCTCGGTAGAGGCCTGTGTAGATATCATATTGGGCACATCAGGGGCTGCGAAAGTGCCTCACTGAATTCCGGAGAACTGACGACCTGCTTAGCGGTAGAGTTGTCGAAGGCTTAGCCTTGTGTGGTCTGTCTCTATCTTTATGTTTTTTTGGAATGTCTATGGATTGTTGGCTGATGGACGCCATGTCGGAATGCGAAGAGGGAAGACTAAAATACCTGTCTACAATAAGAGCTCTACAACGAATGGTTCTCGCGTTAAAAGAGGGCACAGAACCTCCTGTTCACGGAACAGGATCCGTCATGGTCTGGGCCTAAACAAGTGATGCAGTATGAATGGAAATCTTAATGTGGTATCCGCTTTCCGCAGGCGAGACAATTGTTAACTTTTTCGGACATCGGTTAGTGCAAGAAAAAAGGACCCCCAACGGGGTACTTAGCTTTAGAAGTTTTCAGCTGTAATTCAAACTCTGTTAGCGACCGACCGGCACACTTGCGAACTGCTTCTGCCACGGGCTCCACGAGAAAGACTGATGTAATGGTGTCAGCTGCCTTGCTTTATAGCACTGCTGACCTGACGTCAGTCAACAAGTGGCAACAGTCGATGCAGAAAAACATTGACTCTGGTATTCGGGCCGGCCAAGGGCTACCACAGCAAGGATAACCCACAGGTGATAACTGCAACAGTGAAACACGAAGAACATTGTGGTGTGTCGAACTGACTTGTTCAAGTTGTTGAGATCAAAAACTGGTCTCCAGTTCCCTGTTTTCTTTCGCACTAAAAAGAACTTTGAACAAGTTCCAGATTCTATCTGGTCTGGTGGGACCTCTTGGATGGCTTTTTTCTAGCAGCTTTTATATTAGAACTGCTGCTTCCTCCCTCTGATTGGGTGGAACACATTTTCATTAAGGCTGAAGGTGTAAGGGAAAATGGTATTATACAGCCTCTGGAAATAATCCTCTGCACCCAAGTATCTTTTACATCTAGCCAGGCTCTCTGGTGCAGGGGATAATCAACCCCCGATTGCCTCCAGAGGCAGACAATTGTGCCGCCTTTCAGGAGCACTGGTAGGGTTTGTCCAAGAAATTCATTGGACCCCTGGTTTTGCAGGCCTCG
The DNA here is from genome assembly GCF_019279795.1 of Protopterus annectens. Classification (NCBI taxonomy): domain Eukaryota; kingdom Metazoa; phylum Chordata; order Ceratodontiformes; family Protopteridae; genus Protopterus; species Protopterus annectens. The sequence goes on along the minus strand of NC_056732.1, from coordinate 935,919,462 downwards.
TCTGCCACGGAGGCAGCATCGACCATGGGAGTTCTCCCGTCTGTCCCTGGGGGAACTTTCTCCAAGTGTGTCCTGAGAAGGACCCTAGGATTTCCTGAACCACATCTTTCGACCACGTCACTGATTCACTGAAAACAGACAGGGTCTTTCCATCTTTCGCACACCTAGATAATGTGTCCTTCACTTCTGGGGGAAAACAAAGTTGTGCCGTCAAAAGGAGCACTGATGAATGAAGACTTGAAGGGCTCTGCAAAAAACACAAAAGCACATCCAGGTGCATCTCCTGATGGAAATACCCGAACCAGCTGTCCTGGAGGTTCCTTCGGTTACATGCGATATGAGCTTCATGGATGAATTTGAAAGAGATTGCAGGGTAGCCAATTGAGAAGTCACAGCTGACTGGACCTCTGCAGAAATGGATCCTGAGAAATTATTTGACAGTTCCTTAATCAAATCCCTCTGTAATCTTGTAAAATATGTCAAATAATTCAAGGACCTTAAGGCGAAGGTCACTGAAGCATAGACATGCTTCCTACATCTGTCCATCACCCTAGAGTCCCTGTTAGGGGGATAAACAGTTGAACTCTCTTCGGCAAGATCTTTTTTGGTGGCTGCTGCCATGACCATGGCATCAACGGGCACTGTTTTATCCCAAAACTGCTTATCCAAAGGCAGTGCCATAATCTTGTCAAGTCTACTGGGTATGGGTTCAATTGTGTCAGGTTCCTTCCACGCCCGCCAAGACCAATTCTATAAACTCATCAGTGAGTGGAGTAACCCAGGAGGTAGACAGGCCAGTACCGAAAGCCTCTGTTTTAAGATCTCAATGATTCTCCAAATGAGACATCTTCAGGAGGTGATTGTGGGGACCCCTCACCTTCACTGAAGTCCATATCCTCCATGACGGACTCTTGAGGAGAATCCAAGTGCTTCTTGCACTTCCTTCTTCCTAGGGACCTCCTCAGTGGGATGCTATTGGGAGGTATAGGAAGAAACTGTAATACCCTGCTGGGGAGCCTGGGGGTCTCGGACTAGCTGTCCCTGTGGTAAAGAGTGATGAGGCTCCAAGCGCAGAGACATCAAGGTACAAGGTTGAAGATCTGAGGGGGTTGAATCCATCCATTCTGTCAGGGTAGAAAAAACCCTCATTACAACCTCAAAGGTTGATCATTCTGGAGAAAGAGAAGACCTCTGCTCTGAAAAGACAAGCTTCTGGACTAATGTCCTCCACCGCTCTGAAAGCGATCTCCCAGAGGTAGAAGACAGAGCCGAACTATCCAGTGCTGAGGCTCTAAGGCACAGAGACAGCTCAGACAACTTCAGAATCGACTCCTACACCTTAGATCAAACAGGGAAGCTACGACTCTGATAGCCCTCCAGATCCAACAGAACTGGACCACTCAGAGGAAGCATCGGACTGAAGATATTGCTATCTTTGGATCCAAGCCAGACAGAAATGGAAGGCACAGATCCACGGACTCTGGAACAACTGAAGGAATAAGAGAAGGAACGTGAAGTGGGGGGTGTAGTCGACGGATGGACCTCATGACCTGAGAGGGTAGAAGAAGATAAGACATCAGTCTGACTCTGCACTGACAGGACCTTCCGCACCATTCTCTCCACATCTACCTCCATCAAACTTCTGGAAGAACAAATCCAAAGTAAAAAGGGGACCTAGATCAGTGATGGTTCAGAAAGGGTGAGGGCACCCTTAAAGCACCCAACAATGGACGGCAAATATCTAGTCCTGGGAAGAGAAACAGGGCTTGAGGCAGTCTGATGCGATTTTTTTGTCAGATCCGAAGTAGTCGGGTCTATTAATTTTCTCTTTTTCGGATGCGAGGGTGAGGTCAGATCCAGCTTAGATCTTTTCCTGGAAGTCTCTGAAACTGGGGTGGATGATGTAGATGGTTTCGGAGATGAAGTCTTCAACTGTTTACTTTTGAGAGACTGATCTCCAGATATTGCCTCTCCAAAAGCAGAAAGTAGTAAGCTTTTCAAAACAAGTTTATTTTTTTCTTTCAAAAAGCACCCTAGGATCGAACCCCGAACAGATTGAACAATCTTCTTGAAGATGGAAAGGCCCAAGACAGTCGAGACACAGTATGGGCATCTAACATTGGTAGTTTATGCCCACACTTAAAACGCACTTTTTAAATCCAGCGGGGCCTTTCTCGACTTTAACTGCAACTATAAGACAGCAAAAATAAGAAAACTTTTTTTTATTTATTTACTAGGACAGAAAGGAAGAAATAAAGACTACCAGAAATGGTAATAAAGAGCTACTCCAAATGCACACATGAAAGGAAAATACTAACAATAGTATTTTAAAGGAGTACACACATATACGATAGTTAAAGAGAAACTAAGGGATAGAACTATACAGAATGCAAGACAAAATCAGAAAATATTAAGATTTAGAAGATATCATCACTTATCTGAAAACACTCAAGAGCTTTAGTCAACCATGTCTTTCATGAAAAGTGGCAAATGAGATCTGAGGTAAGTTAGGGCTGGTGCGTTATGGGTAAGGGAGACGCTTTAGAGTTTTTGGTTACCACGAGCTTTAGTTATGACCAAGTCAGATACGAGGATCGGATCTGAATCCATCAGCTGAGGAGAGAATGAAAACTGACATCAGATCTTCTGTTAAGAACGGCAAACTTAAAAGCTACATAGCATAAACAAATGCCCCAAAAAGTACTATGCAATTCTTCATGAAAGTGAGATTTTTGTTCTTTTGAAATGTTGCATAAAAATTAAATTTTTCCTCAGAATTCAAGACGCAGTTCTCTTTTTCTGTAGGAACACGACACTAACTGTTACAATGTAATTCTCTGAAACCATGTAAACAACTTAGTGATACAGATATTTACATACAAGAACCAAAAACAGTAATGATAGCCTTTGTAAATATGAAAAACACAGTTAGCCAGCAGTTATAATGATTTGAGGTATAGAACACGTAGCACCAAATAAGATACTAAATAAAGAACTTTATTAGACAGACCGGTTTCGGCAAAAAAATTGCCTTCTTCAGTGTGGAATAAATGGACATACAAAAACAATCATGACATACATATTTACATAAACCCCCAACCAATAGAATCCATAGTATATTCCTATAAGCCATTAAATAAACATGAGCTAACAATTAATCTAGAATATAATGGGAATGTATATATATGTATATATATATATATATATATATATATATATATATATATATGTAATAATATATATATATGATATATAATAAAGGTTACAACATTATATAATGGGTTAAAATCAGAAATCAAAAACAAAATGTTAATAAGGCAACAAGCCCTATGAAGACCATTTGATAAACCAATTAATAAAAAAATATATAGATATGTACATGTTTTAGCAAATAGAAAAACACAACTACACAATATGTATAAAATTACTTAATCTTGTAGAACAAAAAATGTGTGAAAATAATAAAGGCAAAAAAATGTTATAATAAATTGGTATACATATTCAATCATGGATCTGAGAAAACTCAGATACAGATAATATTAAAGATACTGTAATAATAATAATACCCACGTACATAAACCATATTAAAATTAATACCTTGTTGATGAATGAGAAAATATCATTCTTCATAAAAAGTGTGGTTATAAATGGTCATTCAATCCCGGTGGGAATAACGCACCCAAAGTAATGATCCAGTATTTCTCCTTATGATTAAGTATACTGTGCCATCCTTGAGGGTTGCTTCTGTCACCCATAATTCTATCGATGACCATGAACGAAATTGGGCTAGCTGATGTTTCACTACATGACGATAAAGGGCATTCGTTTCTTTCTTGTTCTTAATATCACTTCTATGCTCATTAATGCGGGTTCGAGTGATCTGGAAATCTGGCCCACATAAAAGGCCAAGCACTGACAAGTTGCCAAATAAACCACCCAATCACTACTACAATTACCAAAAATTTTGCAATCAAATACTCTACTGGTGTTCCGACTGGAAAACTGTTTAGATTTGCTAACCTGTTTACACAATGACCACAGGGGAATGTACCTAATAATTCATCCCCAGAAATGGTTAACTGTTTGTATATGGCTCCCCCACTTCCAATGTGTTTAAAATGAGAAAACATGGATCCCAAGGTTTTTATTCTTCTGTATGTAAACTGACATTCTGGCCCCAAAATTGTTCTTAAATGATCATTGGCCAGAAGGATGTTCCAATGTCTGTTAATAGTACCCCTAATAGCATTATAATTCCTACCATAGGAAGTGACAAGCCTAATGGTGGCATTAGAAGAGTCCACAGACTGTGTCTTATATTGTAATAGGGAATCCCTATCCATTTCAGTGGACCAAGCCTAAGCCCTAATAATATCCTGGTGTCCACATCCCCTGTTAGCACATCTGTGATATAGATCCAAACTAGCTCTATCACAGTCCGGTTGTGTCGAACTGAGGCGTTCCATATGCATAAATTGTAACTTAGGTATATTTCTGATGGTATGGCGTGGATGCATGCTGGAAGCATGTAATAAAGTATTGTATTTCTTTAATTGTAAACCCTCAATGTTTTCTTCCAAAATTGCTATTTTGCGGAGGGATTATAAGGGGGAAGAGCAACATTTTGAGCCAAAAATTGGGGACAGTTGAGAGGTTGGCTATTTATTTATTTATTTTATTTATAATACATTTACAATAAATATAAATAAAGGTTGGCTATGCCTAATTCTATAAAGCAATTTATTTGCATGTACCTCTCAACCTGTTAATACAGTAAATCTGAACAAGGCCAAATATATTGGGGGCACATATAAACAGTACTAAAAATTGCTCTTGTATAAATTGAGACAGTTGATAGAACAGCTCTTACTTTAACATGCATTTTTCTGAAGGTTATGAAGTCTGAAACTTATTGAGTGACTTCTGGCAAATCATTTAGGAATTAAAACTACAAATTTTATGAACAACAAACCAAAAATAAGAAGCAAAAATCTATTCATTCTTTGAAAATCTGGACAGTTGGGAGGTATAGTTCATCTGGGCCTGTCTGAGTTTGCTGCCCTTCCCCCCGACAAAATAATGGTTGAATGGAGCCTCTGCAGCCATTCCAATGAACCATTATACTTGGCTATTTCACTCCATTTACCATAAACACTAATGTGCATACTGCTTTACTTCTATGAGGAGTTGGACTTCATTTGAAAGTTTTATTTTGTATTTTACAGCACAAACACTAAGTCATCTGTTAAACAAAGCAATGCAGTCTCACAATGAAAACTTAGCATTAAAACTTCTCTGCCCTTGAAACTCACATTCACTGAAACAGCATTGAAACCCACATTCAAAGAAAATACATTTTGCCAGTGGCAGATAAAGATTAATTTTGGGCTGTTTTCGAATCATAGGCTCCTTGCATATGAAACATACATGTGCTCTTTGATACACCTTCATCATTGTACTAAACTTATATTCCTTGTACAATACAGTACACTTGTTACAGGGTGTTTTGAATTTCTTTTGAACATTTTTTCCAGTAAGCAATGAAACAAACCATATGCACCCATAATGGCAAAACTGCCCAGTTGAGAACATTTATCATAAAAAAGTCTACTCAGACTTCCACAGTCCACCATTAATAGTAAATATACACAATTCTACAGTCCACCATTATTAGTAAATATGCACAATTCCACAGTCCACCATTATCAGTAAATATGCACAATTCTACAGTCCACCTTTATCAGTAAACATGCACAATTCTACAGTCCATTATCAGTAAATATGCACAATCTCTGAAGTCAGTCATCTAAATAATTCCACATTAAAGAAATCTGTAACTAATGAAGCGGTTGCTGCTAGCAATCACCTTTATATTTCAGGGTTTCATCGAAAAATAAAGTGTCTGTTGCCCCTCAGGAATAAATTGCCTATATTACATTAAAAAATGATAAGCTAGTAATAATATTGCAAGAGGAAATGGATGGCAAACTGATAACGAACTCATAGTTAGTATCTTCACCAAGGAGAACATTCTCAGTACGGCAGCATCCACCCCTTGTGGGAGTAGAACCCACAACGTTCTGCATCAAAAGCAAGTACACAACCTGTTGTGCTATAGTATTAACTTGGCAAAGCACTAAACTTCTATTCCCTGCAGCTCTCAGTTCCTTGTAAAATCTACTCAATACTCAACTGCATCTCAACTTCGCAGCTCAAGAAAACTAGAAAAGCCAAAATGTATTGGGGTCAAAGCCCAAAAACAGGGACACATTAAACATTGCTTGTATAATCTTGGAAAGTTGCTAGAATAAAATGTTGTGTTGCCACCATATTTTACTGCCAAGGTCCCTGAGCAAAAACAGTCAGAGTAACATACTACTCCACATCAGCTGCTTTGTAAAAGAGAGGAAGACTGAAACTTAAATGGCTATCATTTAGTGAATTCAGTTCTCACCATAGCTGTCAACCTCTTAGTACAAAACACCTGGACAAACCCAGTAATGAGGGAATACAGCCTCAAACATATTCAGTGAATTCAGTTCTTGCCATAGCTGTCAACCTTAGCACAAAAACCTGGACGAAGCCAATAATGGGGGAATACAGTCCCAAAAATAGGGACAAATTTAAAATATTCATCTTATAAACTTAGAAAATTGCTAAAAAAAAAGGTTGTGCTACTATGTATTCTGAAGAACATGAAGTTGGAAATTCAAATGCCGGTCAATTTTACTGCGGACAGAACAAAATTTTCAGCAGAGACGTAGGGATTAATACTGCAGACACGTCTTTGTAAAATGGCAGGGCACCAGAGCAAATCCACACAAACACAGGGAGGAGATGCAGACTCCACACAGAAGCCACCCCAACCAAGAATCAAACCAGAAAACCTATAGCTGTGAGGCAACAATACTACCACTGCACCATCAATTATGCAAGGAATTAAACATTCAGAAACCTGAAGTCTGAAATTCAAATGCCTGTCAATTTTACTGCGGACAGAACAAAAACAATTTTCAGCAGGGATTAAAACTGCAGACACGTCTTTGTAAAATGGCAGGGCACCAGAGCAAATCCACACAAACACAGGGAGGAGATGCAGACAGAAGCCACCCCAACCAAGAATCAAACCAGAAAACCTATAGCTGTGAGGCAACAATACTACCACTGCACCATCAATTATGCAAGGAATTAAACATTCAGAAACCTGAAGTCTGAAATTCAAATGCCTGTCAATTTTACTGCTGACAGAACAAAAACAATTTTCAGCAGAGACGCAGGGATTAATACTGCAGACACGTCTTTGTAAAATGGCAGGGCACCAGAGCAAATCCACACAAATACAGGGAGGAGATGCAGACAGAAGCCACCCCAACCAAGAATCAAACCAGAAAACCTATAGCTGTGAGGCAACAATACTATCACTGCACCATCAATTATGCAAGGAATTAAACATTCAGAAACCTGAAGTCTGAAATTCAAATGCCTGTCAATTTTACTGCGGACAGAGCAAAACAATTTTCAGCAGAGGCAGGGATTAAAACTGCAGACACATCTTTGTAAAATGGCAGGGCACCAGAGCAAATCCACACAAACACAGGCAGGAGATGCAGACTCCACGAGAAGCCACCCCAACCAAGAATCAAACCAGAAAACCTATAGCTGTGAGGCAGCAATACTACCACCGCACCATCAATTATGCAAGGAATTAAACATTCAGAAACCTGAAGTCTGAAATTCAAATGCCTGTCAATTTTACATGGACAGAACAAAACCAATTTTCAGCAGGGATTAAAACTGCAGACACGTCTTTGTAAAATGGCAGGGCACCAGAGCAAATCCACACAAACACACATGGAGGAGATGCAGACTCCACACAGAAGCCACCCCAACCAAGAATCAAACCAGAAAACCTATAGCTGTGAGGCAACAATACTACCACTGCACCATCAAATGCAAGGAATTAAACATTCACAACCTTTTGGGGACCCCCAAAAAACAGGGAAAGGCTACCGGACCCCCCCTTGAAAAAAAGCCCTCAGATCCAAATAGCAGAACTGGACCACTCAGAGGGAAGCATCCGGACTGAAGATATTGCTATCTTTGGATCCAAGCCAGACAGAAATGGAAGGCACAGATCCAATGGACTCTGGAACAACTGAAGGAATAAGAGAAGGAACTTGAAGAGGTGTAGTCGACGGATGGACCTCATGACCGGAGAGGGTAGAAGCAGATAAGACATCAGTCTGACTCTGCAACTGGACAGGACCTTCCAAGCACTATCTCCTCTCCACATCTACCTCCATCAAACTTCTGGAAGAACAAATCCAAAGTAAAAGGGGACCTAGATCACTTGATGGTTCAGAAAGGGTGAGAGGGGCACCCTTCAAAGCACCCCAAACAATGGATGGCAAATATCTAGTCCTGGGAAGAGAAACAGGGCTTGAGGCAGTCTGATGCGATTTTTTTGTCAGATCCAAAGTAGTCGGGTCTATTAATTTTCTCTTTTTCGGATGCGAGGGTGAGGTCAGATCCAGCTTAGATCTTTTCCTGGAAGTCTCTGAAACTGGGGTGGATGATGTAGATGGTTTCGGAGATGAAGTCTTCAACTGTTTACTTTTGAGAGACTGATCTCCAGATATTGCCTCTCCAAAAGCAGAAAGTAGTAAGCTTTTCAAAACAAGTTTATTTTTTTCTTTCGACAAGCACCCTAGGATCGAACCCCGAACAGATTGAACAATCTTCTTGAAGATGCAAAGGCCCAAGACAGTAGACACACACAGTATGGGCATCTAACATTGGTAGTTTATGCCCACACTTAAAACGCACTTTTTAAATCCAGCGGGGTCTTTCTCGACTTTAACTGCAACTATAAGACAGCAAAAATAAGAAAACATTTTTTTATTTATTTACTAGGACAGAAAGGAAGAAATAAAGACTACCAGAAATGGTAATAAAGAGCTACTCCAAATGCACACATGAAAGGAAAATACTAACAATAGTATTTTAAAGGAGTACACACATATACGATAGTTAAAGAGAAACTAAGGGATAGAACTATACAGAATGCAAGACAAATCAGAAAATATTAAGATTTAGAAGATATCATCACTTATCTGAAAACACTCAAGAGCTTTAGTCAACCATGTCTTTCATGAAAAGTGGCAAACGAGATCTGAGGTAAGTTAGGGCTGGTGCGTTATGGGTAAGGGAGACGCTTTAGAGTTTTTGGTTACCACGAGCTTTAGTTATGACCAAGTCAGATATGAGGATCGGATCTGAATCCATCAGCTGAGGAGAGAATGAAAACTGACATCAGATCTTCTGTTAAGAACGGCAAACTTAAAAGCTACATAGCATAAACAAATGCCCCAAAAAGTACTATGCAATTCTTCATGAAAGTGAGATTTTTGTTCTTTTGAAATGTTGCATAAAAATTACATTTTTCCTCAGAATTCAAGATGCAGTTCTCTTTTTCTGTAGCAACACGACACTAACTGTTACAATGTAATTCTCTGAAACTATGTAAACAACTTAGTGATACAGACGTTTACATACAAGAACCAAAAACAGTAATGATAGCCTTCGTAAATATGAAAAACACAGTTAGCCAGCAGTTATAATGATTCGAGGTATAGAACACGTAGCACCAAATAAGGTACTAAATAAAGAACTTTATTAGACAGACCGGTTTCGGCAAAAAAATTGCCTTCTTCAGAGTGGAATAAATGGACATACAAAAACAATCATGACATACATATTTATATAAACTCACAACCAATAGAATCCATAGTATATTCCTACAAGCCATTAAATAAACATGAGCTAACAATTAATCTAGAATATAATGGGAATGTGTATATATATATATATATATATATATATATATATATATATATATATATATGTAATAATATATACATATAATATATAAAGGTTACAACATTATATAATGGGTTAAAATCAGAAATCAAAAACAAAATGATAATAAGGCAAAAAGCCCTATGAAGACCATTTGATAAACCAATTAATAAAAAAATATATAGATATGTACATGTTTTAGCAAATAGAAAAACACAACTACACAATATGTATAAAATTACTTAATCTTGTAGAACAAAAAATGTGTGAAAATAATAAAGGCAAAAAAATTTTATAATAAATTGGTATACATATTCAATCATGGATCTGAGAAAACTCAGATACAGATAATATTAAAGATACTGTAATAATAATAATGCCTAAGTACATAAACCATATTAAAATTAATACCTTGTTGATGAATGAGAAAATATCATTCTTCATAAAAAGTGTGGTTATAAATGGTCATTCAGTCCGTGGAATAACGCACCCAAAGTAATGATCCAGTATTTCTCCTTATGATTAAGTATACTGTGCCATCCTTGAGGGTTGCTTCTGTCACCCATAATTCTATCGATGACCATGAACGAAAATTGGGCTAGCTGATGTTTCACTACATGACGATAAAGGGCATTCGTTTCTTTCTTGTTCTTAATATCACTTCTATGCTCATTAATGCGGGTTCGAGTGATCTGGAAGTCTGGCCCACATAAAAGGCCAAGCACTGACAAGTTGCCAAATGAACCACCCAATCACTACTACAATTACCAAAAATTTTACAATCAAATACTCTACTGGTGTTCCGACTGGAAAACTGTTTAGATTTGCTAACCTGTTTATAGGAGCCACAATGACCACAGGGGAATGTACCTAATAATTCATCCCCAGAAATGGTTAACTGTTTGTATATGGCTCCCCCACTTCCAATGTGTTTAAAATGAGAAAACATGGATCCCAAGGTTTTTCCTCTTCTGTATGTAAACTGACATTCTGGCCCCAAAATTGTTCTTAAATGATCATTGGCCAGAAGGATGTTCCAATGTCTGTTAATAGTACCCCTAATAGCATTATAATTCCTACCATAGGAAGTGACAAATCTAATGGTGGCGTTAGAAGAGTCCACAGACTGCGTCTTATATTGTAATAGGGAATCCCTATCCATTTCAGTGGACCAAGCCCAAGCCCTAGTAATATCCTGGTGTCCATATCCCCTGTTAGCAAATCTGTGATATAGATCCAAACTAGCTCTATCACAGTCCGGTTGTGTCGAACTGAGGCGTTTCATATGCATAAATTGTGACTTAGGTATATTTCTGATGGTATGGCGTGGATGCATGCTGGAAGCATGTAATAAAGTATTGTATTGAGGGTATTTGCGATATGCCCTTGTATTCAAGGTATGATCTCTATTTCTAGATACTGTGACATCCAAAAAATTAATGGTTTCTAAATTATAAGTTACTGTGAATTCAATACCCCAGATGTTATCATTTAAATAGTCTACAAATTCCTGCAAGTACCCAGCATCCGCACGCCATACCATCCAACAGTCATCTAAGTATCTGCGCCATATATCTATTTCAACAAGATAGATATTGTTTGATGGATCATAAATCATGCATTCCTCAAAGAATGCCATAAACAAATCGGCATATATGGGAGCAAAAGATGCTCCCATAGCCGTACCGCGGAGCTGCCAGTAGCATTCTCCTTGAAAGTAGAAGACATTTTTGTTTAATACATGTTCTGTCATGCAGATAAGCAAAGTATTGAATCCAGGGAGATAAAGGGCTGCTCGGTCCAACCAATACTGTAACGCTTGTAATCCAGCCCAGTGCGGAATACTAGTATATAAAGCTTTCACATCCAAAGAACACATCATCCACCCAGGCTCCAATTGTGTGTCTTGAATAATCTTTAAGAACTGCGTGGTATCTTGCAATCTGGCCCGGACAAAACACAAGAGTGGTTTGAGAAATTGGGTAAGAAATGCAGATAATGGTTCAGTTAAAGATCCTATACCTGAGGCTATTGGCCTGCCAGGAGGACAGGTGAGAGATTTCTGGATTTTTGGTAATAGGTATAAAATTTGTTACCGAGGGTCCTTAAGAGTAAGATGCAAAACACAATTCTTACTGATAATCCCTTCTTCCTGAGCTAAATTCAAAAAGGAATCAATTTCCTTCTTAAAATAGGAGGTTGGATCGATGGCCATATGCATATAGCATCCAATATCACACAATTGAGATCTACCCTCATTAAGGTAGTAACTCATATTCAACACTACCACCACGCCCCCCTTATCTGCAGGAATCATCACGATATCACGATTGCTGCATAGCTGTTGAAGAGCCATGATTTCCTGAGGTGAAAGATTATGTCCTAACATAGTGTATTCCTTTGATTGAAAATGTAAATCCCTGAGAACACATTGCATAAAAATAGAGACGTGTTTATTCATGGGTGGCTGGAAATCAGATTTGTTAAATCTGAATTCATCAGATCTCTGAGATTCCCTATCAGCAAAAAACAATTTCAAATTCAGATTACGACAGAAACTCATAACATCAGTGACAATGTGATAATCATTAGAAAAAAAACCAGGTACGAAACCAAGTCCTTTATTCAAAAGTTGTTGTTCGTCAAAAGACAATGTTACATTGGACAAGTTTAAAACATTCTGGTAATCATTTTTAGCTAAGTTAGAAAATTCTGAATCAGTCCCTCCAGGGAGTTGGATATGGTGACTGTTTTTGTGTTTCCATCCACCTCGACGCCTGGGGCCATTTCTAAAGGGATAGTCCTATTAGATTTCTTCCTATATTGTGATTCCTTACTTCCAGTGTTATCATTATCCTTCAAAGAGGAATCTTCCCCTGATGTGCTAATGTTGGACCTTTCCCTATTTTTCAAAATAGAACGTGGTCTTTTTTTTAGTTCGAGTAGGTGTGGAACCCTGACTGACATTCACAAATCTGACCGTCCTATTACACTCAAAAGGACGTCCCCTCTGATAGTCCGAATAATCCCTATGAAATTTTTTGGTCTTCCTTTCCTTAGTTATTTTTTCATGGTTTGTCAATTCCTTAGACAGCTTCATAAGACAATCTTGAAATGTAGGAAGGGACTCAAATTTCTTGCAATCCAAACATAATGTCCTAACCTCCTCACTGTTGATATCCACCATTCTCTCATAATATTGTTGTAATACATTCACAAATAACATGGACCAGTCTGCAAAGCTTCCTTCCAATCATTGCTGAGCCTGTCATCTAGTCTACCAACCAGTGGTTGCAACCGAAAGCTAAGGCCCCTAGGGGCAATATTTTTATTTGAATAGGCACGAAATAATCTTAAGTGCCATATGTTGGATATAAGATTTTTGAGACCCTTGGTAAGGGAATGAAAGGCCAAATCACAGTCAGGAGACATTTGTTTACCTGAGCCATTGAGATTACTGTCTGGTGAGGTATTGATTCCAAAAACCCCAATATCCTCCCGATCGGCACATAATCCTGAAAGTATATTTTCAAGATCCATGCTGTGAATGTATGGTGGATGTCAAAAAAATTTTTGAAACCGACAGGGCAACAAGCCAAAAAAATAACCACAATTAAGTTGTTACTGAATATATAAATACTTAACAACAGAATATGTGGATGTCAGTCAGAGAATCACAAAAAGTTCAATATGAACGTATAAACGTCTAATCATGAAAATAAAAATAAATATATATAGGGAAAGAGTTCAACACAGCTATATCCTGTTCCCTGGTTACTCCAAATACCAAGGGCAGACCTGTATGAATACTGCCTATAAATGTACCTAAAAAGGAGGAGCCTAGTGTTCAGAATACCATTTAAATATTCAAAAAATGTATAGCACCTAAACAAGACCAAACACTAGAACTTCATAAAGAGAACATACTATATCAATACTACTGCTATATATTGGCCCTCCAACTTACAAAAGTGGTAAAACCTATAATGACTAGCATAGCATTCAATTATAAATGATTCATTCAACCGACAATGCTGCAGAAGTGAAAATAAAACAATACTAGCAACTGCTGGCCATGTATTTCTAATCAGACAACAGTGTATGATTTTATATATACATTAGAAAGCAAATCTTCACAAGGTCCAAAGAATAGTCCCCAGTGGACACTATCTAATATATTGTCAACCCAATATACTAAATATATGGCTTCCATACAAATTGTCCTTCCATATGGATGATATCATTAGTAACACAGGTCTTAAAATAGTTTGACCAAAAAATAATATACTTCAGGATTGTATACAATACCAAAAATGGCCCAGTCCTTAAGCATGAAAATAAACCATCCGAAAAACATATGAAGAAATTGAAAAACAAATGTTACATAAAGAAAATAAAGGACCACTGTTGATATAGTACGCCCATAAGAAAAGGCTATTTAGTGACATCAAAACTGGACGCCCTTTTTACATAACACCATAGTCTGGATATAATATAACAAAAAACAATAATGTTCTGTTGCCTGTCAGTAGTGTTAGAATGCTGATATCGCCTTATACGTCCACGCGATGGTTTCCAAACAGTTAGCTATACCCTTGTTAAATCCAGAAAGCTAGCGACAAATATATAGCATCCACATGTACTAGTCCAAAGCGCTATCGATAAACCCAAATCAGTCACTGTTCATGCAATAGTTAGAAAGTACCGAATTATGTGATCAGAGTCCTTGAAATCTTTACACTTGTACCGCTTTCATATGCGATGCGTATGTCAGTAGGCCCAAACCGAAGGGAATGCCACGTTGACTGTAAAAACCCAATTCCAAATATTGCAACCAGTTACCAAAGTGTGACCGCCATCATAAATAATATGTCCATTAGTCCAAGGAACAAATTAGCCAACCGCTAATACCAAATATCAAGAACAAATGATGAAAAAATCGGGAAAATTCCCCTTTATCCGATAATGACAACTTCGAAGCACATCCTACAGCATAGCCCAGTAACTGCAACCAAACATAATGCTGTGCACGTAGGTTCTGCACGGCCAGAAAATACCATATGAAAAACACAGTTAGCCAGCAGTTATAATGATTCAAGGTATAGAACACGTAGCACCAAATAAGGTACTAAATAAAGAACTTTATTAGACAGACTGGTTTCGGCAAAAAAATTGCCTTCTTCAGTGTGGAATAACTGGACATACAAAAACAATCATTTCATACATATTTATATAAACCCCCAACCAACAGAATCCATAGTATATTCCTACAAGCCATTAAATAAACATGAGCTAACAATTAATCTAGAATATAATGGGAATATATATATATATATATATATATATATATATATATATATATATATATATATATGATATATAATAAAGGTTACAACATTATATAATGGGTTAAAATCAGAAATCAAAAACAAAATGATAATAAGGCAAAAAGCCCTATGAAGACCATTTGATAAACCAATTAATAAAAAATATATATAGGTATGTACATGGACATATTTGTGACAGCGGTCACACTTTGGTAACTGGTTGCAATATTTGGAATTGGGTTTTTACAGTCAACGTGGCGTTCCCTTGGGTTTGGGCCTACTGACATACGCATCGCATATGAAAGCGGTACAAGTGTAAAGATTTCAAGGACTCTGATCACATAATTCAGTACTTTCTAACTATCGCATGTACAGTGACTGATTTGGGTTTATTGATAGCACTTTGGACTAGTACATGTAGATGCTATATATTTGTCGCTAGCTTTCTGGATTTAACAAGGGTACAGCTAACTGTTTGGAAACCATCGCGTGGATGTACAAGGCGATAGCAGCATTCTAACACTACTGACAGACAAGAGAACATTATTGTTTTTTAGTTATATTATATCCAGACTATGGTGTTATGTAAAAAGGGCGTCCAATTTTGATGTCACTAAATAGAATTTTCTTATGGGCGTACTATATCAACAGCGGTCCTTTATTTTCTTTATGTAACATTTGTTTTTCAATTTCTTCATATGTTTTTCGGATGGTTTATTTTCATGCTTAAGGACTGGGCCATTTTTGGTATTGTATACAATCCTGAAGTATATTATTTTTTGGTCAAACTATTTTAAGGCCTGTGTTACTAATGATATCATCCATATGGAAGGACAATTTGTATGGAAGCCATATATTTAGTATATTGGGTTGACAATGTATTAGATATTGTGTCCACTGGGGACTATTCTTTGGACCTTGTGAAGATTTGCTTTCTAATGTATATATAAAATCATACACTGTTGTCTGATTAGAAATATATGACCAGCAGTTGCTGGTATTGTTTTATTTTCACTTCTGCAGCATTGTCGGTTGAATGAATCATTTATAATTGAATGCTATGCTAGTCATTATAGGTTTTACCACTTTTATAAGTTGGAGGGCCAATATATAGCAGTAGTATTGATACAGTATGTTCTCTTTATGAAGTTCTAGTGTTTGGTCTTGTTTAGGTGCTATACATTTTTTTGAATATTTAAATGGTATTCTGAACACTAGGCTCCTCCTTTTTAGGTACATTTATAGGCAGTATTCATACAGGTCTGCCCTTTCAAAAATTTTTTAGCCTTGTATTTGGAGTAACCAGGGAACAGGATATAGCTGTGTTGAACTCTTTCCCCATATATATTTATTTTTATTTTCATGATTAGACGTTTATAAGTTCATATTGAACTTTTTGTGATTCTCTGACTGACATCCACATATTCTGTGGTTAAGTATTTATATATTCAGTAACAACTTATTGTGGTTATTTTTTTGGCTTGTTGCCTTGTCAGTTTCAAAATTTTTTTTGACATCCACCATACATTCACAGCATGGATCTTGAAAATATACTTTCAGGATTATGTGCCGATCAGGAGGATATTGGGGTTTTTGGAATCAATACCTCACCAGGCAGTAATCTCAATGGCTCAGGTAAACAAATGTCTCCTGACTGTGATTTGGCCTTTCATTCCCTTACCAAGGGTCTCAAAAATCTTAGATCCAACATATGGCAATTAAGATTATTTTGTGCCTATTCAAATAAAAATATTGCCCCTAGGGGCCTTAGAATTTGGTTGCAACCACTGGTCGGTAGACTAGATGACAGGCTCAGCAATGATTGGAAGGAAGCCTTGCAGACTGGATCCATGTTATTTGTGAATGTATTACAACAATATTATGAGAGAATGGTGGATATCAACATTGAGGAGGTTAGGACATCATGCTTGGATTGCAAGAAATTTGAGTCCCTTCCTACATTTCAGGATTGTCTTATGAAGCTGTCTAAGGAATTGACAAACCATGAAAAAATAACTAAGGGAAGGAAGATCAAAAAATTTCATAGGGATTATTCAGACTATCAGAGGGGACGTCCTTTTGAGTCTCATAGGACGGTCAGATTTGTGGATGTCAGTCAGGGTTCCACACCTACTCGAACTAAAAAAGACCACGTTCTATTTTGAAAAATAGGGAAAGGTCCAACATTAGCACATCAGGGGAAGATTCCTCTTTGACGGATAATGATAACACTGGAAGTAAGGAATCACCACATAGGAAGAAATCTAATAGGACTATCCCTTTAGAAATGGCCCCAGGCATCGAGGTGGACGCAAACACAAAAACAGTCACCATATCCAACTCCCTGGAGGGACTGATTCAGAATTTTCTAACTTAGCTAAAAATGATTACCAGAATGTTTTAAACTTGTCCAATGTAACATTGTCTTTTGACCAACAACAACTTTTGAATAAAGGACTTGGTTTCGCACCTGGGTTTTTTTGTCACTGATGTTATGAGTTTCTGTCGTAATCTGAATTTGAAATTGTTTTTTGCTGACAGGGAATCTCAGAGATCTGATGAATTCAAATTTAACAAATCTGATTTCCAGCCACCCATGAATAAACACGTCTCTATTTTTAGGCAATCTGTTCTCAGGGATTTACATTTTCAATCAAACGAATACACTATGTTAGGACATAATCTTTCACCTCAGGAAATCATGGCTCTTCAACAGCTACGCAGCAATCGTGATATCGTGACCATTCCTGCAGATAAGGGGGGAGCGGTGGTAGTCTTGAATATGAGTTACTACCTTAATGAGGGTAGATCTCAATTGTCTGATATTGGATGCTATATGCATATGGCCATCGATCCAACCCCCCATTTTAAGAAGGAAATTGATTCCTTTTTGAATTTAGCTCAGGAAGAAGGTATTATCAGTAAGAATTGTGTTTTGCATCTTACTGTTAAGGACCCTCAGAAACAAATTTTATATCTATTACCAAAAATCCACAAATCTCTCACCTGTCCTCCTGGCAGGCCAATAGTCTCAGGTATAGGATCTTTAACTGAACCATTATCTGCATTTCTTACCCAGTTTCTCAAACTACTCTTGTGTTTTGTCCAGGCCAGATTGCAAGATACCACGCAATTCTTAAAGATTATTCAAGACACACAATTGGAGCCTGGGTGGATGCTGTGTTCTTTAGATGTGAAAGCTTTATATACTAGTATTCCGCACTGGTCTGGATTACAAGCGTTACAGTATTGGTTGGACCGAGCAGCCCTTTATCGCCTTGGATTCAATACTTTGCTTATCTGCATGACAGAACATGTATTAAACAAAAATGTCTTCTACTTTCAAGGAGAATGCTACTGGCAGCTCCGGGGTACGGCTATGGGAGCATCTTTTGCTCCCACATATGCCGATTTGTTTATGGCATTCTTTGAGGAATGCATGATTCATGATCCATCAAACAATATCTATCTTGTTGAAATAGATATATGGCGTAAATACTTAGATGACTGTTGGATGGTATGGCGTGCGGATGCTGGGTACTTGCAGGAATTTGTAGACTATTTAAATGATAACATCTGGGTTATTGAATTCACAGTAACTTATAATTTAGAAACCATTAATTTTTTGGATGTCACGGTATCTAGAAATAGAGATCATACCTTGAATACAAGGGCATATCGCAAATACCCTCAATACAATACTTTATTACATGCTTCCAGCATGCATCCACGCCATACCATCAGAAATATACCTAAGTCACAATTTATGCGTATGAAACGCCTCAGTTCGACACAACCAGACTGTGATAGAGCTAGTTTGGATCTATATCACAGATTTGCAAACAGGGGATATGGACACCAGGATATTACTAGGGCTTGGGCTTGGTCCACTGAAATGGATAGGGATTCCCTATTACAATATAAGACACAGTCTGTGGACTCTTCTAACGCCACCATTAGGTTTGTCACTTCCTATGGTAGGAATTATAATGCCATCAGGGGTACTATTAACAGACATTGGAACATCCTTCTGGCCAATGATCACTTAAGAACAATTTTGGGGCCAGAATGTCAGTTTACATACAGAAGAGGAAAAACCTTGGGATCCATGTTTTCTCATTTTAAACACATTGGAAGTGGGGGAGCCATATACAAACAGTTAACCATTTCTGGGGATGAATTATTAGGTACATTCCCCTGTGGTCATTGTGGCTCCTGTAAACAGGTTAGCAAATCTAAACAGTTTTCCAGTCGGAACACCAGTAGAGTATTTGATTGCAAAATTTTTGGTAATTGTAGTAGTGATTGGGTGGTTTATTTGGCAACTTGTCAGTGCTTGGCCTTTTATGTGGGCCAGACTTCCAGATCACTCAAACCCGCATTAATGAGCATAGAAGTGATATTAAGAACAAGAAAGAAACTAATGCCCTTTATCGTCATGTAGTGAAATATCAGTTAGCCCAATTTTCGTTCATGGTCATCGATAGAATTATGGGTGACAGAAGCAACCCTCAAGGATGGCACAGTATACTTAATCATAAGGAGAAATACTGGATCATTACTTTGGGTGCGTTATTCCCACCGGGACTGAATGACCATTTATAACCACACTTTTTATGAAGAATGATATTTTCTCATTCATCAACAAGGTATTAATTTTAATATGGTTTATGTACTTAGGTATTATTATTACAGTATCTTTAATATTATCTGTATCTGAGTTTTCTCAGATCCATGATTGAATATGTATACCAATTTATTATAAAATTTTTTTGCCTTTATTATTTTCACACATTTTTTTGTTCTACAAGATTAAGTAATTTTATACATAGTGTAGTTGTGTTTTTCTATTTGCTAAAACATGTACATACCTATATATTTTTTTATTAATTGGTTTATCAAATGGTCTTCATAGGGCTTTTTGCCTTATTATCATTTTGTTTTTGATTTCTGATTTTAACCCATTATATAATGTTGTAACCTTTATTATATATCATATATATATATATTATTACATATATATATATATATATATATATATATATATATATATACACACATTCCCATTATATTCTAGATTAATTGTTAGCTCATGTTTATTTAATGGCTTGTAGGAATATACTATGGATTCTGTTGGTTGGGGGTTTATATAAATATGTATGAAATGATTGTTTTTGTATGTCCATTTATTCCACACTGAAGAAGGCAATTTTTTTGTCGAAACCGGTCTGTCTAATAAAGTTCTTTATTTAGTACCTTATTTGGTGCTACGTGTTCTATACCTCGAATCATTATAACTGCTGGCTAACTGTGTTTTTCATATGATATTTTCTGGCCGTGCAGAACCTACGTGCACAGCATTATGTTTGGTTGCAGCCTTCGTAAATATGCCCACCTGTAAGAGGTTAAACCTGAAACAATGATACTCTCAACATTCACTGTAACTCAAAGAATAGTGTCCCCATGTCCCCTGAATCAAAATGTTCAAAACAAAACTAATATCATCACAGATATGGTTCCAAACTGGAGCAATGCTGCTGTACCGTCAGTCATGGTCTCTGCAAACAAGATGAAATGATACTATGCAGCATCTCCTTGAATTGCTGTTCATCCAAAATAGAGCACCTTACTTAAGAAGAGTCATAATTTTACCTCCTGACCATTTTAAACTTATAAAACAGTGAATTAACCACAAGTACTCACTTCTTCTGCTATTCAGTTCACAGCAAACACATGCAATGTTATGTTTTATGGCTGTCAAATCAGCGTATTATGACATCTGAATTAAAAAAAAATAAATGAATCAAAACCCTCTTTCTCAAAAACAGTGTCTTAATTACACTTACGCACTCAGACACACAGACACACAGACACACAGACACACAGACACACAGACAGACACACACACACACACACACTCTGTAATTTTTACTTCACAAAAACAAAAAAATCCACTCCAGCATTTCCTGCACTTCGAGACCAGATGGTGGCACCAAATAAGCATATCCAGGAAGAGCTTATCCCCACGCACACACGTATATGTATATGTGTATTATTATTTTTTCTGTGTGTGTGTGTGTGTCTATATATATATATATATATATATATATATATATATATATATATATATATATGTGTGTGTGTGTGTGTGTGTATGTGTATGTGTATATATATATATATATATATATATATATATATATATATATATATATATGTATATATAAAAAATGTGTGCGTGTGTATATATATATATATATATATATATATATATATATATATATATATATATATATATACACACACACATACACACACACATGTACATTTTTTTCCATAAGTGAAATACACACGTACATACACACATCAATGTATCTACACATACATATATTTAATGCAAATAAAGTGGGCACACCATTCACAGAAAAACAACACAGTTTAGTGTAAAATAAATAAGTAAATATATAAAAGGAGGCTCGTCACGAAAAAGACATCTTACGGCTTAATATCCCCAGTACGCAAGCAGATAAGTTGCTCTGGGCAATCAGTCTGTAGCATTACACTCACAATCATTCATTTACTCAACAATTACCTTCTTTTTCTTATGTCATACCACAACCCTGGCAAGGATATAACACAATCAAAGAATGAAGGAAGGAAGGAATGTCCCCCCCCCCCCCCCCAGCAGCTGGTACCACCAACCCTTCTCCCACAACCATTTCAGCCAAGAGCAGCAAGTGCCAGATGAGCTCAGACCTAACATCAAGTACTTACAGCCTTTAAGTCCGAACTGAAACAGATACTTCTGCAGCTTCACTTTTTCCCAACTCAGTGATTTGTTGAACCATAAATCCAAACTGGGCTTGCAGTTACCTCAAGCTTGACTTGAGCAGACTATGGCTTGCCCACCACTGTCTTTGACCAATACAACAAACATTTCTCTCTTTTCTTAAAGAAACACTTGTTTACTACAATAGTTCTATTTACACACTTTACAATATTTACGTAAATTTTTAACTGGTTCAGTCTTGAATTTGTGTAACTTATGACATTTTTGTGGGCTTTTCTCCTTGGGTCTCTACTGAAAAAAGGCATTTGGCTCAGTTGGACTAACCCTGTTAACAAATGACAAATAAATAAATAATAAATATTTTCATTCATGTGTACACTCTTTAGCAAAACTAGCCACACTGTTACTATATCTGTGTAAATACCCATCTCTAATAAGTGTGTGTGTGTGTACACACACACACATATATATATATATACATATATATATACACACACACACCTAAATATGCACATATACATACACACACATACACACACACACACACATATATATATATATATATATATATATATATATATATATATAGGTTCACTTTATAACATCGAAATACTGGAATGTCGAATTTCAGTATCTCGAATCTATAAAGTCGAATGTTAAAAATAGCGAACGTTCATAATCGCGAATTTGACGTATGTCGAAAATATGTCGAATTCGCGGTTATGAAGTTGCGCTATATAATATCCGGGTTTTGTTGGTGCGCGGTGCCGTGTTTGGATGTAGGTGTTATGTCAGGTAAGTGAGTGTTTTGTAAGGGTTTTGAGTGGGAGTTAGAGTGTGTGTGAGGGATTGGAGAATGTGCGTGTGTGAGTGAGCTTTTGTGTTGTGTGCGATCTCGGAGTTAATATATATAAGTACGGGGGGTGTGGGGGGCGCAGCCCTCCACATGGGGGGGTGCAGGGGTGTGTGTGTGTGAGTTGTGTATGTGTGTAGTTTTTTTGTTTATGTTGTGATGTGGGTGTTGTGTTGTATGTTTAGTGTAGTGTAAAGGTGTTTTCGGTTATGTGGTTTTGCGTTTTTTGTTTGTCGGTGTTTTGTGGATTCGGTTTTATAGTCTCGAGATACTGAATTTCGATATTTCAGCATTTCGAGGTTATAAAGTGAATCCATATATAGATATATATATATTATCCACATACACACACAAACATATACAGCTCTCACACCCACATGTCCATGTAAAGCAAAATAACTTCCCTAACAGCTACAACAAAAAAAAAGCACAAGCAAACAAGAGCACCTCATTAATATAATTTGTTTGTGCAGAAATCAGGGCTTCCTAATCTACCTATTATCAGCACTTTTCTTCTTAAAACTACAGCCTAAACTTATGACTACTAAGTAAATCATCATTTTTCCATATAAACATTTAAATTACACAAGAAACCATAGCCCTTTTTTGGTTAATTTTCAGTTTCTTTGGCAGCTCTTTTTCCCTCCACATTCCTGCTCCGTCAGTATCTCAGGAGGTAGCACACTTGTCTTTGATTCTGACAAGATAAGAAAACATTGCGTTACAGACCCAAACCAGATGCTTGGATTACTGTTCCAATACCAAAGCAGTAGTGCAGCGTAAGAGGAGGTGGATTCACTCTTGAAATGCTGTATTTGGATCAATATTAAACCATGGTCCAATCTGCCAACTTTGGTGGTAGCTCTAGTGGTTGTAAAACATTTCACTGCAATCATCAAAATAGCAGTAATGTTTTATTAAAACTACTTTAAAAAAGTACAGTTGTATACACTTACCATAAATGTAGATGTTCAAGTGTATTCACTGTTGCAGTCATTACATTTGGGTAATCTGCTGGCAGGTTGCCCTCAGTCGGCCTGATTAACAAAGTCTTGGGTCCTGCGTCGGTTGCTGTCCCTTCTTCCATGACGTCAGGTCTTCAGGGGTATAAAACATGCAGCCAACGCCATTACATTAGTTTTTCTTGCCCCAGATGTCAGGTGCCCCCCAAATGGGGAACAAATAAAATAAAAAAAAAAACACAAAAAATATACCTCCAATCCCAAAAGCAAATACACCAAAAGGGCTTTTAATCATAGTGAAAGAAAGTAGAGGTATAGCCAGAGAAAAATAGGGGGCTGGAAGGAGGGTAACCAGGACTGCAACAGTGAATACACTCGAACATCTACATTTATGGTAAGTGTACACAACTGTACTATGTTCTTCGTGTTTCACTGTTGCAGTCATTACATTTGGGTAGATTCCCAAAGCTATGGTTGGGTGGAGGAAATTATACAGCATTAGGACCAGCTATAATGCCTTGCAGGACAGCACTGGCAAAGCAAGCTCTGTATTTAGAGAACAATGGTAAATGGTAATGTTTGGTGAACGTATGAACTGAGCTCCAGGTAGCAGCTTCTAGAATGTCCCTGGCAGGAACACCTCTGAGAAGGGCTGTGGAAGTAGATGCAGCCCTGGTGGAATGGGATCTGATCCCCTGGGGGATAGTTTTTCCATGGTGCATATAGCAGAAACGAATACAATGGAAATGGTTTGCTTTGAAATAGCCTTTCCCTCTGCCCCTGCAGCAAATGCCACCAGTAGTTATTCAGATTTTCTTTGAGATTGTGTCCTGTTTAAGTAAAATCTAAGTTGTTTGTGTACATCCAATGAATGCAGAATCTGCTTCCCCTTGTTCTGTAGATTGGGAAAGAAAGTTGGCAAATGAATGGTCTAATTAAGAGCCACACTGGATACCACCTTAGGCATGAAGGCTGGATTGGTGCTGAGAGATACCCTGTCTGCATGGAAAATGATGAAAGGCTCCACTGCCATAAGAGCCTTTAATTTGGAAATCCTTCTAGCTGAAGCGACTGCTAAAAGGAAAGCTGTTTTCCAGGAGAGAAATTTTAACTCTGCAGTAGCAGCTGGCTCGAAAGGAGGGAGAGTGAGCTTTTCCAATACAAAATTGAGGTCCCAGGCAGGGGTTGGAGCTCTCCTGGGTGGTCCTAAGTTTTTGGCCCCTCTGAGATACTGCTTTAGCAGAGGATGAGAGAAGAGGGGAGGTTCTGTGTTGTAATGAGCTGAAATGGCTGAAGCATGGATTTTTATGGAAGAAAAGGACAGGCCCTTGTGAAGCATCTCTCTCAGTTAAGTATTGTAAAATCTGAGGAATGTTGGGCACTGCTGTGCTAATCCCTTGAGATTGATTCCAGGCACAGAATCTTTTCCATTTGTCAGTATAAGATTTTCTAGTACTAGGCCTTCTCGCCTCCAAATTGACATCCATCACAAGTTTGCTGAGTGATTCTAAGGGTGAATTTAGGTGATTAGCCACGCTGCAAGACTCAAAGTTTGGAGCTGCGTGTGCAGAATTTGGTTGTTCTGCTGAGACAGTAAGTAAGGTGTCTGAGGCAGGTGGAAGGTGTGACACATTGTGCAGGAGTGGGTACCAGTGTTGGCGAGGCCAATCTGGAGCAATCAAAATCATTTTTGGTTTGTCCCGTTTGACTTTTAGTAGAACTTTGGAGAGCAGAGGGGGAAAGGCATAGACTGAAAGGTTTTTCCAGCTGAAGGATACAGCATCCATTTTCCAGGCTTTTTTGTGATGAGTTCTTGTGCAAAATTTGTCCAACTGATAGTTGTGGGGTGAGGCAAAAAGATGCATGTCTGGGCTACCGCCATTTGCGTATCAACATGTTGAAAGTCTGTGGTTCCAGTTTCCATTTGTGTAGGTCCATGATATTTCTGCTTAATTCGTCTGCCAGAGTATTCAGCTTTCCTGGCAGGAATTGAGCTTGTAGTTGAATTTGATACGTCAAGGCCATGTTCCACAATGCCATGGCTAGTCTGCAAAGGGGGTAGGAGTGTGTACCCCCCTGCTTGTTTATGTACCACATAACCGTGATGTTGTCTGTCTTTATCATTAATTGTCCTGGATGAAGGTAGTCCTTGAAGGCTGTCAGTGTATTCTGTATGGCTAGCATTTCTTTTTGATTGATATGAAGGTGCATTTGATTTGGGCTCCATTTGCCCTGAATGCACTTCCCTGCCAGATGTGCCCCCCAAGCATAGTCTGATAGGTCTGTAGTTAGGCTTTGGGCGGTAGGGGGTGGTGTGAATGACAGTCCCTTGTTTTGGTGGCAGGCCACTGCCCACCATAGGAACTCTACTTGCAGGCAAGGAATGATAGGAATCATTGTTTCCAGGCTGTGACAATGCTGACTCCATAGACTTTTTAAGTACCACTGAAGTTTCCTCATATGCAGTCTTGCATATGCAATTAGAAGAATGCAGGAGGCCATGAACACTAAGGCTTGCAGTATTTGCCTTGCGAAAATCATGTTTTTTGTGGCCACCTGTTTGAAGTAAGTCACCAAATGAATTTGCTTCCCGGGCGTAAGGAAAGCCATTTGGGTAGTTGTAGTCAAGCTTGCACCCAGGAATGTAATTTTTTGAGAGGGTACCAGTTGTGATTTCTTTTCGTTTATAGTGTACCCTAGAAAAGTTAGAACCCTTTTTACAAATGCCAGATGGTTTTGAAGAGTGTCCTTGTTTTCTGCCTGTATTAGACAATCGTCCAGGTATGGATATATTTGAATATTTCTTTGCCTGCAAAATGCAATTACTGGAGCCAGGCACTTTGTAAAGACCCCGGGTGCAGTAGATAAGCCAAAGGGCAGTGCAGAGAACTGGTAATGCAAGTAGCCTGCTTTGAAGCAGAGGTATCTTCTGCAAGATTCCCCGATTGGGATATGCAGGTAAGCCTCTTTTAAATCTAGAGTTGCCAACCAGGCATCTTTGCCTAGCATGGCATCTTGAATTTTGGAATATCCAGAAATGTGTTTAGAGTACATAAGTCCAGAATTGGACACCATGATTTGTCTTTTCTGGGTACCAGGAAAAGTCTTAAATAGAAGCCTTGTCCCTTTTCCACTTCTGGTACTGGTTGAATAGTCCCCATGTTCATGAGGGAAAGTACTTGCTTCTGGGCCTCTGCCCACTGATTTGGGGGCAGGTCTGGCCATCTGTTTGGAATTGGCAACATGTGGAAATGAAATCTGTATCCCTGGGATACTATATTTAAAACCCATTTGTCCTGGGTTATATGTTGCCAGTTTCTTGCATGAAGAGCCAGTTTTCCCCCCAAAGGGGTGGCTAAAAGTTAAGTGCTTGTAAGTGTAAAGTCATTGAGACTGCTTACCATAGGGAGGTGTCTTGTTGTTTCCAGATTTGGAAGAGGAGGCACCCCATTGTTTCATTCGGAAAGTCCCTTGTGACTGAAACCTGGAGCCTTTGGAATGTCTGGATTTGGCTCGAAGGAACTAGAAAGGACCAGTTCTTAGTAGGCCAGTTTGCATAGATTTAGCTTCATCTTCCATCTTTTTTAAAACTTCTTCGGCCTTATTACCAAAGAGCCAATCCTGTTGTAAAGGAGCATCCGACAATTTTGCTTTTAACATGATCAAGCAGATTTTGCTTTTTGAGCCAAGCATGCCTTCTTAGCACAGACCCAGTTGCAGCAGCCCTGCAAAAGGCCTCCAAAGAATCAAAATCACATTGCAAAGTATGTTTTCCAACTTGTTCAGCTGAATGCAATAAATCCTGTAAATCTTTGTTTTCCACACAGTCAGAAATTAACATAATTTTCTGTTTAAGCAGTCCCATGATATGGTGTTGATATTTTAGCATATGAAATTGACAGTTTAAAGCCCTGACTGCCAAGGTTGCAGAAGTGTAAACCTTATTACCCCATCTATCCAGTGCCCTGGAATCTATATCAGAAGAGGTAGGATTTTTAGCAGTAGAAGCCTTAATGCCCTTGGGGCCCTGAGAAATGGTTTCAGGATCTGTAACAGGATTTTTGAAAATAAATTTGTGGGAGTCAGAAACCCTGTAGTATCTGTCTGGCTTACAAGGAGCCAGAGGCAAAGAATCAGGAGCCATACTAGATTCTGAAAAAACATCATCAATAATGTCTAGAACAGGAGGTATAGCCAAAGGCCTATGCTGAGGAAGAAGTGAGGAAGAAGAAGAAAATCCCTAAGTCTCTTTTTAGATTCAGAGAAATCGTGACTTTCCCAGTGGAAATGTTCCCATAAGGTATGTAAAGTTTCCCCAAAAGAAAAAAATCCTCAGGGGAGAAGCAGAAGGAATTGAATCTTCTGCATCAGAGTCCTCATAAGTAGGAATAAACAATTCATGGATATTAGAAGAGTCAGAAGAAATAGAATCCTGTTCAGAAGATTCATACTCAATGTCTTGGCTAGGCCTCTTAGAAGGGGGGTTGGCTACCCCTGATCAGAGTAATTAAATCTTCAGCCATTTTGATCATTTGTTTTTTAGGCATAGGGGCCTGCACATGTGGCTCAGGCGTCGGTTTTTTAGACATAGGTCGAGATTTTGGCCTTAGTTTTGAAGATGGCGTCAGTCTAATATACAAATCTGTAGGCCTGAAAACACCCTCAGAAGCCGGTGCCTGCACAACGGCTCCGGACCCATCCAAGGTAGAGACATCTGCAGGTTCCATATGAGAAACATCTCGCAGCATACCGGACTTCGAATGGGTCTCAGTAGAGGCCTGCAAAACAGAAGTAGCGGGTATCAGGGGCAGAGAAAGCACCTCACTGAGTACCGGCGAACTGGCGACTGGCTTAGGAGAAGCGTCATCGGTAGTATTGGCCCTCAACGGCCTGTCTTTGTCTTTTTCTTTGCGTTTTTTCAGTATTCCGGTAGTCGGATGGCTAACCGACGTCATTTCTGGATAATTAAACCGTGAACCGAAATATTTTGAAGCAAAAATGTACCAACGACGAATAGTGCACTGAGCACAAAACCGACAGCAAGGTACGTCATGGTCAGGGCCTAGGCAAGGAATACAGCACAAATGAAAATCCTTATGAGGTATTTGCTCCCCACAAGTAATACAATTATTAACTTTTACTGACATTGGAAAGGAGCAAGAAAAAGTTTCCCCAATGGGGTACTTAGCTTTAAGTTGAAGACTTCGGTTCTGAAACTCAAAAACGAAAATTTTAGGAGTCGGCCAACCGGCACTTGTGTACTGCTTCTGCTTCGGGCACCACGCGGCAAGAAAGACTGATGTAACGGCGTCAGCTGCATGTTTTGTACCCCTGATGACCTGAAGGGACAGCAACCGACGCAGGACCCAAGACTTTGTTAATCAGGCCGGCTGAGTGCAACCTGCCAGCAGATTACCCAAATGTAATGACTGCAACAGTGAAACACGAAGAACATCTGCACAATCACAATTTGACTAAGACCCTAAACCACAATATACGGTCTTAGTCAAATTACCCCTTGTCAGTACGAACATTACCTCAGATCTTCCATAATAAGAGGTTAAGCCTAATAAGACTAACCCAGTCAACAAAAGTAATCTATTTCGCTTCTCAGCCATTTCCTTATCCTAAAAAACAGAAGCTTTTTCTTCTGTTGACAAAACTGAAAATCTATGTCACAAAGTCAAATCGCATTCCTTCTGGACTTCCTTAACTCTAACCAATCGGCTGGATTTTCTGACTATACTTTATTACATTCTTTGCTTTTGCTGGGCCCTTTGGCTGCTTCTCCATCTTCCACTGAATTTATTATCAGAAGTCGACCTCTTATTGGCTATAATGTTCGATTTCTACTCCTTCAGTACTTCCTCTGCTCTCATTATAAATGTTTCCTACTTTTTGTATCAAAACTTCTGCATTCCCAGCATGTTACGGTAACTTCTCATTTCTCCTGTCTTTGGTTCAGACATTCTGGTTCACCTTCTAATTTTCCTCTACAGCACCTTCTTCTTCTTTTGGCTTTTCCCAGTTAGGGGTCGCCACAGCAGATCACCTGTCTGCTCATGATTGGCAGTAGAGTTTTACAGTATCGAGTTGCCAGCCCGGCACCCAACCTTCCAAAGAAGGCACACCCACACACACTCACTCACGCCTAGGGCCAATTTAGAGTGTCCAATCCACCTACAGCATGTCTTTGGGATGTGGGAGGAAACCGGAGCACCCGGAGGAAACCCAAGCGGCC